>NC_133327.1:684277554-684450097 GCF_042186555.1 Aquarana catesbeiana | reverse complement strand
TAATCAATAATCATCAATATTCACCCCAGAGCCACAATTCATGCCACTGTGATAGACAGGGCTGGTGCGAGGATTTTCTTTTTCACAATAAAGTTTTTATTGAAGCGATCGTTTTCCCTTCAGTGCCTCAGACATGTTTCAGAGGTTGCATCTCCGCAGGTTCATTCTCACACATCAATGCAGCCTCACCAGCGCCCATCAATGCAGCCTCACAAGTGCCCATCAATACAGCCTCACCAGCCACCATCAATGCAGCCTCACAGGTGCCCATCGATACAGCCTCACCAACACCCATGTATGTAGCCTACCAGTGCCCATCAATACAGCCTCACCAGTGCCCATCAATACAGCCTCACCAGTGCCCATCAATACAGCCTCACCAGTGCCCATCAATACAGCCTCACCAGCGCCCATCAATACAGCCTCACCAGTGCCCATCAATACAGCCTCACCAGCACCCATGTATGTAGCCTACCAGTGCCCATCAATACAGCCTCACCAGTGCCCATCAATACAGCCTCACCAGAGCCCATCAATACAGCCTCACCAGCGCCCATCGATACAGCCTCACCAGCACCCATGAATGCAGCCTACCAGTGCCCTTCAATATAGCCTCACCAGTGCCCATCAATGCAGCCTCACCAGTGCCCATCAATACAGCCTCACCAGCGCCCATCAATACAGCCTCAACAGTGCCCATCAATACAGCCTCACCAGCGCCCATCAATACAGCCTACCAGTGCCCATCAATACAGCCTCACCAGTGCCCATCAATGCAGCCTCACCAGCACCCATCAATGCAGCCTACCAGTGCCCATCAATACAGCCTCACCAGTGCCCATCAATGCAGCCTCACCAGCACCCATCAATGCAGCCTACCAGTGCCCATCAATACAGCCTCACCAGTGCCCATCAATACAGCCTCATCAGGGCCCATCAATGCAGCCTCACCAGCGCCCATCAATACAGCCTCACCAGTGCCCATCAATGCAGCCTCACTAGCGCATATGAATACAGCCTCACCAGCGCCCATCATTGCAGCCTCACCAGCGCCCATCAATGCAGCCTCACCAGCGTCCATCAATACAGCCTCAAAGTTCTGCGAGGTTTTTTTTTTGTGAAGCAAGTGATTAGAGCTGGAGGCTCTAAATGGCTTCAAAAAAAGGGTGGGCTCTGCGCCCCCCGAGCCCACCTACTTGTGATATTATCGAATGTTGACTCGCTATTGTCTTCCTGCTTCTCCTCCTGGACAATCAGGACAGGAAGCGGGTCCAAAGACCGGATTGGCCGTGAGGAGAAGCTGCCCGTGACCTGGATGGGGTAAATTCCGGGCTGGCGGGCTTGCGAGGGGACGGGTAGGGGGGTTTGTTTGCCACCCCCTCCAAAAAAGAAAAAATGGAGCATCAGCCGCCACTGAACAGGAAGAGAGGGAAAATCTTCCAATGGGGTGGCAACCATGGATTCATTCACTTTGGAGGGATTTCCTCTCACTTTCTTTTGCGGCTATAGGACAGGAAGTGAAAGGAAATCTCCCCAATGGGACACAGATGGCAAAAAAAAATAAAAACCCCAACAGGGGTTACAACCCTCCCTAGATCTGTCCAAAAAAAAAAAAGCTTTGCCTTTAGTTACACTTTAATAGCAAAAATGTGCATATTGAATGGTTCACATAGAGAAGTGTGTTATATAAAGGAGCAGACTGAGCAAACAAGTGAGTGCTGAGTAGAGAACGATCGTCCTTCAGTACGGAGGACACAGACAGGTTGCTATGGGTTGGCGCTCATTACTCCTCGCACTGTTTACTGAACAAATAGGATTGAAATAAAACTCATTTTTATTATGCAGCCGACCGAACACCGACCCAAGGAAAGTCTTTTCAATCAGCGATCCTTTCCCAGGGCCCGGCGTAACACTCGCTTGTTTTCCGGTAAAATCAGAAGAAACTGCTAAAATGGTGTCACATCACTACAGAGCAGAGAGCGCCATTTATACTCCGAACAGCGACCCGTGGGCCGGGCGTGGCCCTTTATCCACCCCTAGGGCACTATTCCTCCCACTGACACCAATGATGGGGCACTATTCCTCCCACTGACACCAATGATGGGGCACTATTCCTCCCACTGACACCAATGATGGGGCACTATTCCTCCCACTGATACCAATGATGGGGCACTATTCCTCCCACTGATACCAATAATGGGGCACTATTCCTCCCACTGACACCAATGATGGGGCACTATTCCTCCCACTGACACCAATGATGGGGCACTATTCCTCCCACTGACACCAATGATGGGGCACTATTCCTCCTACTGACACCAATGATGGGGCACTATTCCTCCTACTGACACCAATGATGGGGCACTATTCCTCCCACTGACACCAATGATGGGGCACTATTCCTCCCACTGACACCAATGATGGGGCACTATTCCTCCCACTGACACCAATGATGGGGCACTATTCCTCCAACTGATACCAATGATGGGGCACTATTCCTCCTACTGACACCAATGATGGGGCACTATTCCTCCTACTGACACCAATGATGGGGCACTATTCCTCCCACTGACACCAATGATGGGGCACTATTCCTCCCACTGACACCAATGATGGGGCACTATTCCTCCCACTGACACTAATGATGGGGCACAGATCATGCTTGATTAGCTGCCTGCATCCCTAGCCACAGTAGCCGTGGAATGACAGCTGTGAACCCAAAATGGACTACATTCTTGTCACTTCCAGGTTCATATATGGCGGAGGAGATCGGGGGCAACAGATGTTTCCTGAGCTCCTCCAGTTTTCTATCCTGACTACATCCTCCATGGTCCCAGGCTTCCCAGAGGAATGCAGCAATGGTTCCCCTCTATGCATTGTGGTGCACTGAAATGCAGATTACTGTGCATTAAGGTGCTACTCCAAATAAATGACCCCTCAGCGCACCACATTTCCCGCCATGCGTCAGCGCGCTGCACGCAAATAAGGAGTGGGGTTGGGAAGTGCAGCGCACAGGACGGGGTGACATTTCCCCAGCTGCTCTCAGATTCATGGCTGACATTTCCAGAGCCTCTTAAAGGGCGGTTTAGCATAAAGATTCCATTCCATTCCTCACATACTCCGGGAACAGAGGAGCTTGTGAACTCCTCGCCAACTCCGCCCACAACTGGAAACTCCGACCAATGAGGGCTCAGTCTGCCGGCGTGTTCTCTGGAGAGTCCCCAGAGCTGAGATTAGAGAATCACAGAGAGACCAGAGCTCTCCACACGTCTCAGTACGAGGGGGCTTCAAAAAGTTCTCCACATTTATATATATATAGACAAGACATTGTGCTGTCTGGGCCCAGGATCAAAATGCTAAGATTCCCCCTTACATCAGAGTCCCTCCCTTACATCAGAGTCCCTCCCTTACATCAGAGTTACCATTAGAGTCAGACCTTATAGCAGGGTTCCCATCAGAGTCCCTCCCTTACATTAGAGTCACTAATAGAGTCCCCCCTTACAACAGAATCCCCATTAGAGTCCCCCTTACACTAGGGTCACCATTAGAGTCCCCCCTTATATCAGAGTCACTATTAGAGTCCCCACTTACATCAGGTTCCCCATTAGATTCCCTTCTTTACACCAAAGTCATTATTAAAGCCCCCCCTTACATCAGAGTCCCCATCATTTTCTCCACTTACATCAGGTTCCCCATTAGAGTCCCTCCCTTACATCAGAGTCACCATTAGAGCCCCCCCCCCCTTTTACATCAGGGTCCCCATCATAGTTCCTCCCTTACATCAGGAACCCCATTAAAGCCCCCCTTTCTTCAGAGTCTCAATCAGAGTCCCCATCAAAGTTCCTACTTACAGCAGGGTCCCCATCAAACTCCCCCTTACCTCAGGTTCCCCACCAGAGTCCTCCTTAAATCAGAGTCCTCCCTTACATCAGGGTCCCCATCAGAGTCCCCCCCCCCTTACATTAGAGTCCCCATCAGAGTCTCCTTTACATCCGAGCCCCTCCCTTAGTCACCATTAAAGTCCCCTCTTACATCAGGATTCTTATCAAAGCCCCCCTTAAAATGTAATCCCCATTAGAGTCCCCCCTTACATCAGAGTCCCTATCAAAGTCCCCCCTTATATCAGAGTCACTATCAGAGTCCCCACTTACATCAGGGTCCCCATTGGATTCCCTTCTTTACATCAAAGTCATTATTAAAGTCCCCCCTTACATCAGAGTCACCATTAGAGCCTCCCCCCTTTTACATCAGGGTCCCTATCATAGTTCCTCCTTTACATCAGGAAACCCATCAAAGCCCCCCTTTCTTGAGAGTCTCAATCAGAGTCCCCATCAAACTCCCCCTTACATAAGGTTCCCCATCAGAGTCCTCCTTACATCAAAGTCCCCCCCTTACATTAGAGTCCCATTAGAGTCTCCTTTACATCACAACCTCTCCCTTACATTAGAGTCACCATTAAAGTCCCCTCTTACATCAGAGTCCCTATCAAAGCCCCCCTTATATCAGGGTCCCCATCAGAGTCCCCCCCCTTACATTAGAGTCCCTATCAGAGTCTCCTTTACGTCGCAGCCCCTCCCTTACAATTCAAGTCACCATTAAAGTCCCCTCTTATATCAAGATTTTTATCAAAGTCCCCCTTACAACAGAATCCCCATTAGGGCCCCCCCCCCCTTATATCAAAGTCCCTATCAAAGTCCCCCCTTATATCAGGATCCCCATGAGACTCCCACTTATATCAGGATCCCCATCAGGGTCACCATTAGAGTCTCCCCCCCCCCCCCTTTATATCACAAGTGGAGACCACAGGCAGCCTCTGGTGACCCTAATTCTCAATCAGTGCGCAGTGAAGATACGTCGCTGATCGATCCTACAGTATCTGGGGATGAATAAATAAGCTTTTATTTCCATATCAAGCTCCAGATCCCGGATCACGCCAGATCGCGGTGCGGGAAAGGCGCATTCTCATGTGTGGACGAATGTTCTGCTCTCGTTAGACACGCGGATGTTAATGGCGCCCCAAACGCATCGAACAAACGCAGAACATTTGCAGCCAGCAAACCGTTCAGTGCTGCAGTACCACGCGGTTTGGTGTTTGGCGTGATTATTAAAAGTCGCACCTGCCCTACTTATTGTGCGTTTGGAAGCTAACAATGCACCAAACCCATCCGTAGGCTCTACGAATCCTTTGGAAAGCAGGCGCTGCCCGTCTCAGACGCGTTTCACTGAATAACCGTGAAAGGAACGATTACATATTTGCTACAACAATGGATATCAACGGATTTGAAACAACAAAACCTCGAATTGCAGCGATCACACAACCAGCGGGACGCCGAGCACCACACGGACACAACCAGCGGGACGCCGCGCACCACACGGACACAACCAGCGGGACGCCGCGCACCACACGGACACAACCAGCGGGACGCCGCGCACCACACGGACACAACCAGCGGGACGCCGAGCACCACACGGACACAACCAGCGGGACGCCGCGCACCACACAGACACAACCAGCGGGACACCGCACACCACACGGACACAACCAGCGGGACGCCGCGCACCACACAGACACAACCAGCGGGACACCGCACACTACACGGACACAACCAGCGGGACGCCGCGCACCACACGGACACAACCAGCGGGACGCCGCGCACCACACGGACACAACCAGCGGGACGCCGCGCACCACACGGACACAACCAGCGGGACGCCGCGCACCACACGGACACAACCAGCGGGACGCCGCGCACCACACAGACACAACCAGCGGGACGCCGCGCACCACACGGACACAACCAGCGGGACGCCGCACACCACACGGACACAACCAGCGGGACGCCGCACACCACACGGACACAACCAGCGGGACGCCGCGCACCACACGGACAGAACCAGCGGGACGCCGCGCACCACACGGACACAACCAGCGGGACGCCGCGCACCACACGGACACAACCAGCGGGACGCCGCACACCACACGGACACAACCAGCGGGACGCAGCGCACCACACGGACAGAACCAGCGGGACGCCGCGCACCACACGGACACAACCAGCGGGACGCCGCGCACCACACGGACACAACCAGCGGGACGCCGCGCACCACACGGACACAACCAGCGGGACGCCGCGCACCACACGGACACAACCAGCGGGACGCCGCGCACCACACGGACACAACCAGCGGGACGCCGCGCACCACACGGACACAACCAGCGGGACGCCGCGCACCACACGGACACAACCAGCGGGACGCCGCGCACCACACGGACACAACCAGCGGGACGCCGCGCACCACACGGACACAACCAGCGGGACGCCGCGCACCACACGGACACAACCAGCGGGACGCAGCGCACCACACGGACAGAACCAGCGGGACGCCGCGCACCACACGGACACAACCAGCGGGACGCCGCGCACCACACGGACACAACCAGCGGGACGCCGCGCACCACACGGACACAACCAGCGGGACGCCGCGCACCACACGGACACAACCAGCGGGACGCCGCGCACCACACGGACACAACCAGCGGGACGCCGCGCACCACACGGACACAACCAGCGGGACGCCGCGCACCACACGGACACAACCAGCGGGACGCCGCGCACCACACGGACACAACCAGCGGGACGCAGCGCACCACACGGACAGAACCAGCGGGACGCCGCGCACCACACGGACACAACCAGCGGGACGCCGCGCACCACACGGACACAACCAGCGGGACGCCGCGCACCACACGGACACAACCAGCGGGACGCCGCGCACCACACGGACATAACCAGCGGGACGCCGCGCACCACACGGACACAACCAGTGGGACGCCGCGCACCACACAGACACAACCAGCGGGACGCCGTGCACCACACAGACACAACCAGCGGGACGCCGTGCACCACACAGACACAACCAGCGGGACGCCGCGCACCACACAGACACAACCAGCGGGACGCCGCGCACCACACGGACACAACCAGCGGGACGCCGCACACCACACGGACACAACCAGCGGGACGCCGTGCACCACACGGACACAACCAGCGGGACGCCGCGCACCACACGGACAGAACCAGCGGGACGCCGCGCACCACACGGACACAACCAGCGGGACGCCGCGCACCACACGGACACAACCAGCAGGACGCCGCGCACCACACGGACAGAACCAACGGGACGCCGCGCACCACACGGACACAACCAGCGGGACGCCGCGCACCACACAGACACAACCAGCGGGACGCCGCGCCCCACACGGACACAACCAGCGGGACGCCGCACACCACACGGACACAACCAGCGGGACGCCGCACACCACACGGACACAACCAGCGGGACGCAGCGCCCCACACGGACACAACCAGCGGGACGCCGCACACCACACGGACACAACCAGCGGGACGCAGCGCACCACACGGACAGAACCAGCGGGACGCCGCGCACCACACGGACACAACCAGCGGGACGCCGCGCACCACACGGACACAACCAGCGGGACGCCGCGCACCACACGGACACAACCAGCGGGACGCAGCGCACCACACGGACAGAACCAGCGGGACGCCGCGCACCACACGGACACAACCAGCGGGACGCCGCGCACCACACGGACACAACCAGCGGGACGCCGCGCACCACACGGACACAACCAGCGGGACGCCGCGCACCACACGGACAGAACCAGCGGGACGCCGCGCACCACACGGACACAACCAGCGGGACGCCGTGCACCACACAGACACAACCAGCGGGACGCCGTGCACCACACAGACACAACCAGCGGGACGCCGCGCACCACACAGACACAACCAGCGGGACGCCGCGCACCACACAGACACAACCAGCGGGACGCCGTGCACCACACGGACACAACCAGCGGGACGCAGCGCCCCACACGGACACAACCAGCGGGACGCCGCACACCACACGGACACAACCAGCGGGACGCAGCGCACCACACGGACAGAACCAGCGGGACGCCGCGCACCACACGGACACAACCAGCGGGACGCCGCGCACCACACGGACACAACCAGCGGGACGCCGCGCACCACACGGACACAACCAGCGGGACGCAGCGCACCACACGGACAGAACCAGCGGGACGCCGCGCACCACACGGACACAACCAGCGGGACGCCGCGCACCACACGGACACAACCAGCGGGACGCCGCGCACCACACGGACACAACCAGCGGGACGCCGCGCACCACACGGACAGAACCAGCGGGACGCCGCGCACCACACGGACACAACCAGCGGGACGCCGTGCACCACACAGACACAACCAGCGGGACGCCGTGCACCACACAGACACAACCAGCGGGACGCCGCGCACCACACAGACACAACCAGCGGGACGCCGCGCACCACACAGACACAACCAGCGGGACGCCGTGCACCACACAGACACAACCAGCGGGACGCCGCGCACCACACGGACACAACCAGCGGGACGCCGCGCACCACACGGACACAACCAGCGGGACGCCGCGCACCACACGGACACAACCAGCGGGACGCCGCGCACCACACGGACACAACCAGCGGGACGCCGCGCACCACACGGACACAACCAGCGGGACGCCGCGCACCACACAGACACAACCAGCGGGACGCCGCGCACCACACAGACACAACCAGCGGGACGCCGTGCACCACACAGACACAACCAGCGGGACGCCGCGCACCACACGGACACAACCAGCGGGACGCCGCGCACCACACGGACACAACCAGCGGGACGCCGCGCACCACACGGACACAACCAGCGGGACGCCGCGCACCACACGGACACAACCAGCGGGACGCCGCGCACCACACAGACACAACCAGCGGGACGCCGTGCACCACACAGACACAACCAGCGGGACGCCGCGCACCACACGGACACAACCAGCGGGACGCCGCGCACCACACAGACACAACCAGCGGGACGCCGCGCACCACACAGATCTGATTTGGTTTGTTCCGAAATAGAATCCATGCAGTGATTATAGGGGAGCTGGGGCAGCACAGCCAGGCATGCCTGTTTGTGATGAAATCTCCCGCTCCGCCCCGACCAGAGCTCTCCAGACATTCTCAGTACCAGGACCGCATTCTACAAATATCACAAGCCAAAAAAAAAAATCTGTTAATTAATGAATATTAATTTATTAATTATTAATTAATTATGAATTATTTACGTATTGATTAATTTTTTAATTAATTAACATTTTATTTGGAGATTTTTCTGTAATCAGAACGATGAGATTCAAGAATGTCAATAAAACAAAGAAAAACCGTTCCAAAGAAATACAAGTGATTAAAGTGTTTCTAAAGGCAAATTCCTTTTTTCTTTTTTTAAAGTTAAAATAACAAACATGTTATACTTACCTGCTCTGTACAATGGTATTACACAGAGCGGCCCACCGATCCCCCTCTTCTGGGGTCCCCCACCGGTGCTCTCCTCTCTGAGTGCCCGAGCCGAGCTGTGTGCGTCCATAGACACGCGCTCGGCCCCGCCCCCTGATCTCTGCTCACAGGATATGACTGACAATGGCTCCTGCTGCTCTCAATGTAATATAATGAAAGCAGGGGGAGGGGAGAGAAGACCGTTAGCCGGGCGCAGTGCTGGATGGGGGGAGGGGGGGGGTCAAAATGTTTTTTTTTACTTTATTTCAGGGAATGCATTAAGGTATAATAGGGGCGAACAAAAATACATTCAGTCTGCACCTTTCTCATCAGAGTCCCCTTATAATCAGAGTCCCTCCTTACATTTGTGTCCCCATCAGAGTCCCCCCTTACATCAGGATTCCCCATCAGAGTTCCCATATATATGGTTCCCCCATCAGAGTCCCCCCTTATGTCAGGTTCCCCATTAAAGTCCCCCATTACACCAAGTTCCCCAGCAGAGTCCCCCTTTTCATCAGGATTCCCATCAGAGTCCCCCTTACATCAGGTTCTCCATTAGAGTCCCCCTTACATCAGGTTCCCCTTTAGAGTTCCCCCTTACATCAAGTTCACCACCAGAGTCCCCCCCTTACATCAGCTTCCCCATCAGAGTCCCCCTCACATCAGTGTCCCTCTTATATAAGGCTCCCTACCAGAGTCCCCCCTTACATCAGGTTCCCCATCAGAGTCCCCCCTTACATTAGGGTTCCCGTCAGAGTCCCTCCCTTACACCAGGTTCCCCTTTAGAGTCCACCCTTACATCAGGTTCACCATCAGAGTCCCCCCTTACATCAGGTTCCCCATCAGAGTCCCCCCTTACATCAGGGTTCCCATCAGAGTCCCCCCTTATATCAGGGTTCCCCATCAGAATACCATTACATCAGGTTCCCCATCAGAGTCCCCCTCACATCAGTGTCCCCATCAGAGTCCCCCCTTACATCAGGGTTGCCATCAGAGTCCCCCCTTACATCAGGTTCCCCATTAGAGTGCCCCCTTACATCAGGGTTCCCATCAGAGTCCTCCCTTATATCAGGGTTCCCCATCAGAATACCATTACATCAGGTTCCCCATCAGAGTCCCCCTCACATCAGTGTCCCCATCAGAGTCCCCCCTTACATCAGGGTTCCCATCAGAGTCCCCCCTTACATCAGGGTTCCCCATCAGAATACCATTACATCAGGTTCCCCTTTAGAGCCCCCCTAACATAAGGTCTGCCATCAAAGTTCCTCCCTGACATCAGGGTTACCATCAGAGTCCCCCTTACATCAGGGTTCCCACCAGAATCCTACCCTTACAGAGGGTTTCCCGTCAGAGTTGCTCCCTACATTAGGGTACCCATCAAAGTTCCCCTTACATCAGGTTTACCATTGTAGTCCCCCTTTACTTTAGGTCTGCCCCCCTTATATCAGAGTCACATCAAGTTCCCCATCAGAGTTCCCCTTACATAAGGTTCCCCATCAGAGTCAACATCAGAGTCCCCCTTACATCAGGTTGCCCATCAGAGTCCCCCTTACATCAGGATGCCCATCAGAGTCCCCCTTACATCAGGATGCCCATCAGAGTCCCCCTTACATCAGGTTGCCCATCAGAGTCAACATCAGAGTCCCCCCCCTTACACCAGGGTCCCCATTCTATGCCTCCTTACATTGGGGTCCATATCAGAACAAGACAATGCACAACAGCTGAGGGCCAGATAAAACCTTGTAGCGGGCCGTAGTTTGGGGACATCCGGCTCTGACCATTGTAATCACCCCCACAAAGTACCATCCTATCGCTCTCTGATAAAATCTCGTCTCAATAAAAAAATGTGAGAAAAGCAAAAAACCTATAAAAAGAAGACAGACGCCTTTAAATGGAGCAAAGTCAGGCGTCGGACATAATTGGAATCAGCTGCGCCGCACAGAACTGTAGAAGAAAAGAATGAAGTCCTGAGTGCGCAGAATAAGAGAAGGCCGCGCTCTCCCACACTACGTCACGCTCCCCGGGGAACGGCGGCCGCGTTTACATGAGGTAAGGCCGCGTATCTCCTCCAAGAACAGTCATCCATTCCGCTTCTATTCTCATAACGTCCCAGCCAATCTATTTCAATAATGCGCGGCCTCCGCCAATACTGTTCATGGGAAATAACGTCCGGAGGGGAGATGGTCAGACGCTGTGAACTGGATGCAACCAAATTAAAGAGACAACCTAAAGACAACATCTCCTTCCAACATGACAATCAAAAGACGGTAAAATCTCCGCCTGTTCGGTCCTGGTCCCTGTCACTGTCCCCTCTGCTTTACATTGCAAACCGAGACTCCCATTTTCTGATTTTGACATATTTTTCTCTATGGAGTCTCTCTCATCCTTCACTTCTGGCCTGACTTCCGATGACTGTTACTGTTAGGGGTTGTGGTGATGGGATGTTTGCTGAAGCAAGTCAAATGCAGGTCAGAAGGGGGTCAACAGCATTGATGGAGGTAGGGAAGCAATACTCATTGATGGAGGTGGGGAGGGAAGGCTCATTGATGGAGGTGGGGGAGGAGAGGCTCATTGATGGAGGTGGGGGAGGAGAGGCTCATTGATGGAGGTGGGGAGGGAAGGCTCATTGATGGAGGTGGGGGGGGAGAAGGCTCATTGATGGAGGTGGGGGAGGAGAGGCTCATTGATGGAGGTGGGGAGAGAAGGCTCATTGATGGAGGTGAGGAGGGAAGGCTCATTGATGGAGGTGGGGAGGGAAGGCTCATTGATGGAGGTGGGGAGGGGAAGCTCATTGATGGAGGTGGTGGGGGGCTCATTCATGGAGGTGGGGAGGGAAGGCTCATTGATGGAGGTGGGGGGGAGAAGGCTCATTAATGGAGGTGGGGAGGGAAGGCTCATTGATGGAGGTGGGGAGGGAAGGCTCATTGATTGAGGTGGGGAGGGAAGGCTTATTGATGGAGGTGGGGGAGGGGAGGCTCATTGATGGAGGTAGGGAGGGAAGGCTCATTGATGGAGGTGGGGAGGGAAGGCTCATTGATGGAGGTGGTGAGAGAAGGCTCATTGATGGAGGTGGGGAGGGAAGGCTCATTGATGGAGGTGGGGAGGGAAGGCTCATTGATGGAGGTGGGGAGGGAAGGCTCATTGATTGAGGTGGGGAGGGAAGGCTTATTGATGGAGGTGGGGGAGGGGAGGCTCATTGATAGAGGTGGGGAGGGAAGGCTCATTGATTGAGGTGGGGAGGGAAGGCTTATTGATGGAGGTGGGGGAGGGGAGGCTCATTGATGGAGGTAGGGAGGGAAGGCTCATTGATGGAGGTGGGGAGGGAAGGCTCATTGATGGAGGTGGTGAGAGAAGGCTCATTGATGGAGGTGGTGAGAGAAGGCTCATTGATGGAGGTGGGGAGGGAAGGCTCATTGATGGAGGTGGGGAGGGAAGGCTCATTGATGGAGGTGGTGAGAGAAGGCTCATTGATGGAGGCAGGGAGGGAAGGCTCATTGATGGAGGTGGGGAGGGAAGGCTCATTGATGGAGGTGGGGAGGGAAGGCTTATTGATGGAGGTGGGGGAGGGGAGGCTCATTGATGGAGGTAGGGAGGGAAGGCTCATTGATGGAGGTGGGGAGGGAAGGCTTATTGATGGAGGTGGGGGAGGGGAGGCTCATTGATAGAGGTGGGGAGGGAAGGCTCATTGATAGAGGTGGGGAGGGAAGGCTCATTGATTGAGGTGGGGAGGGAAGGCTCATTGATTGAGGTGGGGAGGGAAGGCTTATTGATGGAGGTGGGGGAGGGGAGGCTCATTGATGGAGGTAGGGAGGGAAGGCTCATTGATGGAGGTGGGGAGGGAAGGCTCATTGATGGAGGTGGGGAGGGAAGGCTCATTGATGGAGGTGGTGAGAGAAGGCTCATTGATGGAGGTGGGGAGGGGAAGCTCATTGATGGAGGTGGTGGGGGGCTCATTCATGGAGGTGGGGAGGGAAGGCTCATTGATGGAGGTGGGGGGGAGAAGGCTCATTAATGGAGGTGGGGAGGGAAGGCTCATTGATGGAGGTGGGGAGGGAAGGCTCATTGATTGAGGTGGGGAGGGAAGGCTTATTGATGGAGGTGGGGGAGGGGAGGCTCATTGATGGAGGTGGTGAGAGAAGGCTCATTGATGGAGGTGGGGAGGGAAGGCTCATTGATGGAGGTGGGGGAGGGGAGGCTCATTGATGGAGGTGGTGAGAGAAGGCTCATTGATGGAGGTGGGGAGGGAAGGCTCATTGATGGAGGTGGGGAGGGAAGGCTCATTGATGGAGGTGGGGAGGGAAGGCTCCTTGATGGAGGGGAGGGAGGCTCATTGACGGAGATGGGGAGGGAAGGCTCATTGATGGAGGTGGGGAGGGAAGGCTCATTGATGGAGGTGGGGAGGGAAGGCTCATTGATGGAGGTGGGGAGGGAAGGCTCATTGATGGAGGTGGGGAGGGAAGGCTCATTGATGGAGGTGGGGAGAGAAGGCTCATTGATGGAGGTGGGGAGAGAAGGCTCATTGATGGAGGTGGGGGAGGGGAGGCTCATTGATGGAGGTGGTGAGAGAAGGCTCATTGATGGAGGTGGGGAGGGAAGGCTCATTGATGGAGGTGGGGAGGGAAGGCTCATTGATGGAGGTGGGGAGGGAAGGCTCATTGATGGAGGGGAGGGAGGCTCATTGACGGAGATGGGGAGTGAAGGCTCATTGATGGAGGTGGGGAGGGAAGGCTCATTGATGGAGGTGGGGAGGGAAGGCTCATTGATGGAGATGGGGAGGGAAGGCTCATTGATGGAGGTGGGGAGGGAAGGCTCATTGATGGAGGTGGGGAGGGAAGGCTCATTGATGGAGGTAGGGAGGGAAGGCTCATTGATGGAGGTGGGGAGGGAAGGCTCATTGATGGAGGTGGTGAGAGAAGGCTCATTGATGGAGGTGGGGAGGGAAGGCTCATTGATGGAGGTGGGGGAGGGGAGGCTCATTGATGGAGGTGGGGAGGGAAGGCTCATTGATGGAGGTGGGGAGGGAAGGCTCATTGATGGAGGTGGGGAGGGAAGGCTCATTGATGGAGGTGGGGAGGGAAGGCTCATTGATGGAGATTGGGAGGGAAGGCTCATTGATGGAGGTGGGGAGGGAAGGCTCATTGATGGAGGTGGGGGGGGGCTCATTGATGGAAGTGGGGGGGCTCATTGATGGAGGTGGGGAGGGAAGGCTCCTTGATGGAGGTGGGAAGGGAAGGCTCATTGATGGAGATGGGGGAGGGAAGGCTCATTGATGGAGGTGGGGGGGGGGCGCATTGATGGAGGTGGGGAGGGAAGGCTCATTGATGGCGGTGGGAGGCTCATTGATGGAGGGGGGGGGCAGTGCTATAAGGCAGAAATACTAACCACCCTCCTTTAGACATGTCAAGTTGTGGCTGTCCATATATATATATACAATATATACACTGATCAACCATAACATTATGTCCATCCACCTAATATTGAGTAGGTCCCCCTTTTGCCACCAAAACAGCCCTGACCCATCGAGGCATGGACTCGACTAGATCTCTAAAGGTACACTGTGGTATCTGGCACCAAGAAGTCAGTAGCAGATTCTTTAAGTCCTGTAAGTTGGGAGGTGGGACCTCCATGGATCAGACTTGTTTTTCCAGCGCATCCCGCAGATGCTCGATGGATTGAGATCTGGAGAATTTGGAGTCAACACCTCAAACTGGTTGTTGTGTTCCTCAAACCATTTCTGCAGTGTGGCAGGGCGCATTATCCTGCTGAAAGAGGTCACTGCCATCAGGGAATACCGTTTCCATGAAGGGTAGATAGGTTTCGGTAGGTGGTACGTGTCAAGTAACATCCACATGAATGTCAGGAGCCAAGGTTTCCCAGCAGAACATTGCCCAAAGCATCACACTGCTTCCGCCGGCTTCCCTTCTTCCCATACTGCATCTTGGTGCCGGATGCACAGGAGGAGGCGGAGACAAGATCAGTCTCCCTGCACAAGGAGAGAGAGAAAGCAGAGCTGTGGGAGGGGCCCTACAGGCTCCACCCACTACAGGATGCCCGCAGAAAACAACAGGAGGGGGTGGAGAAATGATCAGTCACTCTGCACAAGGAAAGAGAGAAAGCAGAGCTGTGGGAGGGGCCCAGCATGCTCCACCCACTACAGGCTGTCTGCTGGAAACTACAGGAGAGGGCGGAGACCAGACCACTCTCCCTGCACAAGGAGAGAGGGCAGCAGTGAGCGGTCTTTATTACAGGAAGTCTCACACTGGATTATTGCACAGAACTGGAAGAAATACACAAAGCTTGCCGAGATTCCAGAAGATGACACATGACTCATTTTTGATTGTGGCCGGAGTTACACTGCAAGCTTCAGACTCAGTAAAAGTCAGTCCTGGCTATTGGTGCCGTTTGCTTTTTGGCATCAAGTGACACGATGGAGGTTATATCAGAGGAAAAGGAAATTGTCCTCGGAATCCTCGCAGTAAATATAAATATATCAAGACTCGGGATCTGCTGCCTCTCTATCCCGCCGTATAAAAGATTTACTAACAGCGGCCCGCTGGAGGTTATTGAGTTCCTGTGTGGTCCCCGGGCTCCAAAAAAAAAAAAAAAGTGGAATTTAAAGCGATCTCCGGGATTGCGCAGGGGGACGCCCTTCGCACGCGCGCCGCCAAAATTCCCCATTATTGGGATATAATGGCGTTCTGTGCAGCTCCGCAGAGAGACATATGCTGGGAGGATGGCATTTACAGGGCCAAAAGGAATTTATCATAAAGGAGTTTATGTAGCGTTTTATCACCGCACGGCGGGGGTGCCCATCTGCGTTTTCGGTCATTGGATACGCCAACCGCGGCGCTCACTGTATTTTTACGCCTTCGGTGGGACCTTGAAGGATTTATGTTGCGTTTTTATGCATATAGATTTATGTAATGCTGAGAAGTCTCACCCACCGTCATGGAGTGTAACGGACTTCACTGGGAGCCTGACCAGAAATCTGGAGACGAAAGCGAGGAAGAAAATTCTTTGCGGGATGTAATCACGTCTTGGCCGGCTGCAGAATTTTACATGTCCATGTAGTCAGTTCTTGCTTCGATCAGTGTCCCCTGTGCTCTGTAACCAAGACCACATTTTTCTGAGGCATAATTATTTCTGACACACGCCTGAACTCTGTGTGCTGCCTGTTTTATCTCCCAGTGCAAGAAAACATGGAGCTATTTCAGACTGCAGGCAGGATCTTCCACCGGACTGTTCTCTCCTTTCTACACAACCAGTGCTGACTTCTGTCGACCCGATTTGAAATTGCAGATTGTGTGCAATGTTTAAAGAGGGATTATTCAAATGGTTTTCAGATGATTAGCCAATGGTACTCTATGTCAACTCACCAGACATAGGGGTTCTTCTGTGTCTCCTGCTATCACCAAAGGACCACTTGTGATATTCAGTTAATATTTAATGCTACAGTCCTATTCCTTCTACCGATACCAATGATGGGGACACTATTCCTCCCATTGATACCAATAATGGGTTACTATTCCTTCTCCTGACACCAACAATGGGGTACTATTCTTCTCACTGACACCAATGATGGGGCACTATTCTTCTCACTGACACCAATGACGGGGCACTATTCTTCTCACTGACACCAATGATAGGGCACTATTCTTCTCACTGATACCAATGATGGGCACTATTCCTTCTCCTGACACCAACAATGGGGTACTATTCTTCTCATTGACATCAATGATGGGACACTACTCCTCCCACTAATAACAATGATGAGGCATTGTTTATTGCCATTGACGTCAGGGCATTTTCCACTCATACTGACAGACCGTCCCCGCAGTGTCTGAAGAACGGTAAACTGGCCCTTTGTTTAGAAAGTTTGGAGACCCCTGATATAGGAGATGGCCAGAGATTGAAGAAATAATACAGAAAACAGCCAGAGACTGCAGTCATACCGCAGGAGATGGTCAGAGACTATAGACATGGTACAAGAGATGGTCATAGACAGCAGACCTGGTACAGGCCAGGTATTAAACCCCATGAGATAATGTGTAAATCAAATTAAGCCTCTTGATTTTGAATGATCTGGCAATGCACCTCAACCGATTCCCTTCAATGTTTCCTTTATGTGTACCGTGAACTTGAGAAAATCGCGGTCTGCGCCCACCATGGGGGCCAACAACATTTCAACAAGCAAGAACTCAATACCCTCTTACATGTTTGCTTTGGGGACTAACAGCCGGACACGGCATAACAAGCTGAGAATTTCCAAACTTAGAGCAAAGTCTTTATTTCCGGTAACGAGCTCTACATGTGGTGACAGAGAAGAATGGGCAGATGTAGGAGGACACACAGGACGCAAGGCACATGGGTGGTGGCTGTAGGTGAAATATCCCATATATAGGACTAGATTCACCATCATGTACTATTGGGTCATTGGTAGGGAAAGAACTAGTGTGTTAAGCAGGTCCTCTTTTCTGTCTTTCTCAGCACAGTGACCCACAGTACCAATACGAACTATTTAGGTGCACCCCAGTGCCCTAAAGACATTGTAGGGCCCCCCCAACACAAGTAAGAACATGAATACCAATGTAGCTGCCCTGCCAAGGTTGGAGCACCACTAGTGGTGGGGAAGGAGGGCAGGAGTGGCTCAGTGGGCAGGAGGGCTGTAGCCAGCCTGAGCTCTGCTAGTGTTCTACGCTCGATGGGTTTCCCCTAAGTCTAGGGCATTATTTGCTTCTGCCTGTTGTTGGGGATGGCAGTAGACAGAGCAAGACGAAGTAATGATGTCGGTTATGAATGTTTATGGATGCGGGTTATGAATGTTTTGGAAGAACATCTTCTATAAAATTATTTTGCCTCCCTGGCTTTGCCTGGAAAAGATGTGAGTCCAGGGATCTGGGCACTGCCTCCCAGAAGTCTGCTTCGAGGAACCGGCTTTAACTAGGGGGACCTCATTAGCTTCAGAATCCAGTCCACGGAAATGGGCCATCATGGGCCTATGCTACAGCTTAAAAAATAGGAATATGTGTGAAAAAGGGGAGCAACTTCATAAAGCTTGCTCAGTCCTTGGCCCAAGCTGGTGTCAGCTTGAAGGCACAACTTTGGCCCGTGTGTAGGCAGGTGCAGTCTACTTTCTCCACTGCAGGTGGCGCTCAACTGCAGTGGCACAGCAGAGGGAGAGTAGGTCAAGAGGAGCATGGTTCCTCTATGGTTTTCTGGGTCACTGGGGGAGCAATCCAGATGGATACTGGCGCCCCATGTGACCCTGGTGGCCATCTTGGGTCAGGCAGAGTCAATTTAAGACCCGGGCTCCCAGTCTTTTCACGCATTTCACATGTAGGTAGTGTAGGGACAGGTCACTTGTCTGTCAGGGAAAGTAATTAGCGGCATGGAGAGGTTCCAGACAAGTAGAGAAAGTGCAGGTACGCAAAATCTTTCCTGGAAGTCTTCTCGTTTGAGTATGGACTGGCCAGGTCGCATTCTGCCTGTCGAGACAGATGATGCCGGTGCACCCGAGACCTACTGATCTACTCAAACAAAGGTCTCCACAGTGAACGTCAGTCATCTGGTCACCGATGGTGAGTCAGTAAATGCTGTGGGGCAACATTAATTGAGTGCACCAGCAGTAAAGCTATGGAGGGTCCAACATTTATCAACTTAGGGGTTCATAGCTTACACTAAGTATAAAGACTTGTGAAACTACAAGTCCTAGTTCGTGATTGCTAGCTATACATTAGGTTGCCTACTTCTCACTTTCTGTCTGCCCAGTGCCATAGAATAGGATAGAAGTTAGCAAAAACATGACTGAGGGATGGTGTTTTATCCATCCACAGCAATCCTTCGATTTACCAACAAATATCAATTCCATAAATAACCACCGCACTAACGTAAAAACTTAATTATCTTCAAATGTTTCCAGGAGAGGGTCTTTTGTTGTCCACTACATAAAAGTTTAACCCCCTGTCCCCAGCTGTACCCCATTGATTCAAAGACAGTTCCAAATTGTGTGCTTTGGATTCCCTACAGGGAACCAAGCCTAGACCAAATAGAATCATTAATGACCAGCCAAGGGGAAGCACCTCACCGCCAGATGGGCCTCCCTTTTGTAGCAACCCCAACTATTCCATAGATCCTCTAACTTAGTGGTTTCAAAACTGCAGCCAGTGGACCGGATATGGCCCTTTGCTTGCCTTTATCCGGCCCTTGGGCACCGTTCCATCCATTGACACCAATCATAGGGTACTATTCTTCCCAGTGACGCAAATGATACGACACCTTTTCTCCAATTAAAACCAATGATGCAGAACCATTCCTCCCATAGATACCAATGATGGGGCACTATTCTTCCTACCGACACCAATGATGGGGCACTATTCTTCCTTCTAACATCAATGATGGGGCATTGTTTACTCCCACTGACGCCGGGACATTTTCTATTCCCTCTGGCCATAGTCTGGCCCCTCTAAAGCCTGAAGGACAGTAAACTGGCCCTTTGTTTAGAAAGTTTGGAGACCCCTGCTCTAACTCATCGATCTCCTGTGAAAATTATACTATGATCCACTCCAATCTTTAGTGAAGCTTGGAATGACCTTCCCAACCAACACCTCAATTCCTACTCCTGCTGCTGCCACCCATCCATCTGATTGATGACCACTACTTAGGTATGGCCTCATAATCCACCACTACCATGTTACATTTGTATAGGCATAAAGAAAATTTAACTCCCCCTAAAGAGTATAACCCTGCATTTAATTGTCCCTTTACCTGTAGGGAGAAACAGCTGTTATTAATTATTCCATGTGGCATCACCATGAAAGTGCAGGGATGCGCCATCCTTCCTAGAAGCCTTCTCCATGTGACATCACCATCAAAGTTTTTATTAATTACTTCATGTGACATTATCAATCTTGTAAAAAAAACTATTCCAAGGGCAGCTGTTGTGAGCTCAGTTCCTATTGACACCCCAAGAACTACACCTCCCAAGAGCTCTTTCTGTACACACTTTGCAGCAGCATTGGTTTACTGGGAAAAAAAAAAATCAATGCGTGCATATGAAGAGGAACGAAGGGGGGGCAGGGATAGGCAGAGTTCTGTAGTCCAGAAAGCAGGGTTGACAACACTGCTTGGGATTTCAATGCAGCAGAGTCTTTGTATTGTCAGGCCAAACAAGAATCCAGGATCTCACTGGATTTCTGGCAGACCAACAAACATATTTGTAGCATGTTAAACGGCCAAAATATAGGGAAAATGCATGTACGTATGGCAGAGATGTACTGAATGTTTTTATTTTCTTCATTTTTTTCCCCAGACCTATACATACTTGACTGCTTTCCTGGCCCATTTCTGCCATTAGTCATGCAGCCCCTTTTATCCATTTTCTTCTAGTTGAATGTATTTCATGCATCGCTGATCCAGTGATTTACGTGTAACAATGTCTTACTGTAGTAGTCCTCAGATCTCTGCGACCCGGTATAATGACTTTGATGAAAGCGTTATGGTACCTCCTTTCTGTGGGAGGAAATTACATCACTTCTCATAAAAAAAAAGGAGGCACCAGAATGGTTGGATGTTCCAGAGGTCTATTGAAAGAAAAGATTGTTACATCTACCTAAAAAAAAATCCCTGGACCACCAATATATCAAATATTTCCTCACCTTCTGAACCTGGGGTGCCTCAGGCTAATGGAGTCTTGCAGAAGGCTAGAAAGAGTCCAGGGTCTGATGGGGCACTGCAGCCTGCAGCAGCTGCCCCTTCTATTCCTGTGTTTGGTGGAATCCAACAAAGATAAGATGGATTCTGGCTGGTGACCGACTGTTGTACTTTCTACTTAGAACTTTGGAGCACTTGGACTTTAGACTCCTTGTGTAGGCAGGTCCACTGCAGGTGGGGCTTATAACGCAGTGACAGTGCGGAGGGAGAGGAAGTTGGGAGGAACCTGGCTCCTCTTTGGTTTCCTGGGTCACTGGGGCAGCGATCCAGTTGGATGTTGACAGCCCATGTGACTCCGGTGGCCATCTTGGGTCAGGCAGATTCTATTTAAGACCCTGGCTCCTGGGTTTGGCGCGCATTAAGCGTGTGGATAGTGTAGGGACAGGTCATCCATCTATCAGGGACAGTATTAGCGGAAGGGAGAGGTTCCAGACGAGTAGGAAGGGCGTTGGGATCCACCACTTTTCTTGGAAACTTCCCCACTTTGGTTCAGTTTGGCCAGGCTGCATTCCACCCCTCTGATGCTGTCGGCTCGGCTGAGACCTGCTCTGCAACATGCTGCTGTCATCCGTGAGCGTTCCCGGTTGGGCTTGTTGTGAACTGTTTTACTTTGACGTCAATACAAGTTCTTTCAGTTGCATCCGTACTAAGTATGTGTTATTGCCCCCGCACCCCACACAGCACCCACACTTGGACTATTTGTCGTGTGATTATGCAGCACAGTGGCTTAGTGGTTAGCACTCCTGCCTTACAGCAATGGGATCCCTGGTTTGAGTCCTGGTCAGGACACTATCTGCAAGGAGTTTGCATGTCCTCCATGTGCTTTTGTGGACCTTCTTCCACACTCCAAAGACATACTGGTTGGTTCATTGGCCCTAGTACAAAAGTGCCAGCCTCACCAACTGCCCCAAAAACAGATTTGACTCCCCAGGGAGAAATGTGCTATATACATTAATAATCCAAGATGGTGTCACCTGGGAGTTCTCCGCCATCTTTCCAAACTTGACTGGCTGGGAGGGCCTTGTCCACACTGGGGAGAAGGCATCTGAGAATGTCACCTAGCCTTGTCTAGAGTCCTAGTAAACCGTTCCAGCCAGACCTCTGCATCTCTGGTCTTGTTGTTGGACTTGTTGATTGGTGTGGCACCACTGGAACCTGTAATGTTGTGTCTTGAGGCTGCAGGGGGTCATGGAGAGCCAAGAAAATATATGTGCTGGCAGCAGGGTAGACAAGAAGATTCAGGCTGGATCCGTATGAAGGATATATAATGGGATGAGAATCTATGTGGGAGCTCAAAGAAGCACGTCATCCCACATGCCCTGCTCGTTCACGTCCACATACATAAATTAGTAATAGTATACAGTATAATTTTACAATTCCTATGCAGTTACATGAAGCTTTGTGACAGGTGTTCTTTAAGCCATTATCCAGGGACCCACCAACGTTCAGTTGCATATGTTATTTCTCATGCAGGAATGCACTAAAGCTGATTTGGGAATATCACTAAAGCCCGGGCCTGTCCTGAGTCTTCTGTTCCTCAAGGCCTGGAAGGAATTCGGGTTGAAGACATGGATTGTTGTCTGGCCTTGGAATCTGTACATTTGGGAAATTAATTTGCTTCACATGAGTTCTACACATGTCTGAGAGGAGAGGAGGTCTATACGCTCCAGAGCATGGAAACAAACATGGCGTTCACGAAGGGAGCTGGGGCACACGCCTATGTCACGCAATGTTTATTTTTCAGTGAACCTTTTTATCTGCGTCTTAAGAAGGAGAACAAGTGCCTGAGACATTTTCTCCTTGATCAGGTTTCCAAATATTTGAACAAGGAAAACCATTTATCAGCCCGGGCCCAGAAGCAGAGGCCTCGGGGGGGGGGGGGGGGGGGGGATCAACTTTCTCCTGCAAGATGCACTACATTGGCCTCAGCCTCTCACCAACCCCTCCTGGACAATGGCAAGGAGACCTGGGGTCACTGTGGTCAACCTGACATCAGGAAATGAATTCATACAGCCAGACAGGTTCCTGTACGGTACAGTGATTGCTAACGGCTTGTAGGACATGGTGATTTACTGCTACATGTGTGCAGACACCTGCATGTAGCATGATACACCACGGTTTCAACTTCCATGCCGTTACTTGGAAGCAATCAGGCTCACATCGCTACACTCGCTGTCAGTGCAGGTGATTAAAGGCTAAGTCCATCCAAAGCGGAAAATTTAGTGCTGAATATGATCCGTTTACAACTTCTACTGAAAACGAATGGTCTACCCACACAGCACAAACTCCATGTTTCCATAGTGGAGAACTATGCTAAATAAACAACCAGTTCCCAGATTTGTCCTCCTGTACCATAGATCCATGTGTTCTATATTTATAAGACACTAATGTTTTTAGCACATATAACATTTTGACTCATCGCTAATCGTACCTTAAAGGATTTAACCCTCTACCCAACATTCAACCTTCATCCTAACCCTCAACCTTAACTATAAAGTTAAACCTAATCCCCAACACAAAATCTCAAACTAAACTCTAACACTAGCCATCAATCTAATCCCTAACCCTCAACCTAATCGCTCATTTTAACCATCAAACCTAATCCCTGAAAGGAATTCTTAACCTTTCTGCTAAATGTAACCCTCAACCTAATCGCTAACTTTGACCCCAACCTTACCCCTAATTTGGACCCTCAACCTGATCCTTAACCCATAACCTAACCCAAGCTCTCAGCTTTTTTCATAAACCTAAACATCAAAATAATCCCTAAATCCAACCCTCAACCTAATTGCTAACCCCAACCCTCAACCTAATCCCTAACTCTGACCCTCAACCTTACCCCTGATTTTGATCCTCAACCTTATCCTTAACTCTAAACCATAACCTAACCCAAGCTCTCAATCTACTTCATAACCCTAAACTTCAAAATAATCCCTAACTCCAACCCTCAACCAAATTGCTAACCCTAAACCTAATCTATAATTCTGACCCCCAACCTTACCCCTAATTTGAACCCTCAACCTTATCCTTAATGGTAATATATAACCTAACCCAAGCTCTCAACCTATTTCATAACCCTAAACTTCAAAATAATCCAAAACTCCAACCCTTAACCTAATTGCTAACCCTCAACCTAATCCTGAACTCTGACCCTCAACCTTCCCCCTAATTTTTATCCTCAACCTTATCCCTAACTCTTAACCTAACCCAAACTTTCAACCTATTTCTTAACCATCAACTTTAAAATAATCCTCAAACCCCCAACCTAACTGCTAACTCTAACCATCAAACTTAATTCCTAAAACTCTGACTCCGAACCACATCCCTAATTCCAAACCTAAAGATAACCCCGAACTCTAACCCATAACCTAACCTGAGCTCTCAATCTATTTCCTATCCCTAAACTTCAAACTAATCCCTAACCCCAACCCGCAACCTAATTTCTAACTCTAACCCTCTACCTAATTGGTATTGGTAACCATGAAACCTAATTCCAAAAATGAGAACCCACAACCAAATTCTTAATTTCAACCCCCAACCTATTCCCGAACTTTGACCATAAACCTAATCCTTAACTCTAACCCTTAACCTAATCTGCCTATTTTCCAACCTCATCTTTCAAATAATCCCCAGCCCTCAACCTAATCATTAACTAATCCTCTAACCATCAAACCTACCCCCTAAAACTTTAAACCCCAACCTTAATCCCTAACTCTAACCTGCAACCTAATCCCAACTCAAAACTCAACCTAATCCTCAACTTTAACCCCTAACCTGAACTCTCAACCTATTTTCTAACCCCAAATCCCAACCTAATCCCTAAGGCTCGGTTCACACTGGGGCGACTTGTCAGGCGACCTAGTCGCCTGACAAGTCGCCTCCCGTTCTGTGCTATGGAACCGTTCTAATCGGAGCGACGCAAGTCGCTCCGACTTAGAAAAAGGTTCCTGTATTACTTTGGGGGCGACTTGGGGCGACTTGCATAGACTTCTATGCAGAAGTCGTCTCGCAAGTCGCCCCGGCAGTCGTTTGCAGGTCGCCTCGCTGAGGCGACCTGCAAGTCGTGCCGCCCATGTGTGAACCGAGCCTTACTCTTTTGCTCGACTTTCTCAATGTTTCACAGCAAGTCAAAACTGCGGATGGAAATAATGTACGAAAATTCCCGTTTGACAAAGACTTTTTTTGTTTTTGTTTCTTGTTTCTGATCATGCGCAGTATTTCGTATCTTATTTTTCTCGTACAAAAACAGTACACATTAAACGAAACTCGTTCGTTCTGTTCACATACTGTACAAGAAAAGATTTTTTTTCTTTTTGGGGGAGAGGGTGGGTCCACCCTAACCTAAGCAGTAACCATCAAAGTAATCATGAATCCTAAATTTAACCTAAAATTCCAAGGAATTCTAACAAATGAGTAGACAAACAAGAATATGTTGTTTTCTATATGACCTGTTCCCACTATAGCTGCATGCTGCATTCTTGGTGAATTGTTCTGTCAGGACTTCTTGTCAGGATTTTTCTAAGCCACAGTGCATTGCATGTGAACTCGCATGGCAAGGCACATTACAGAACACCTAATGGTGAGGACCCCTGACCTTCAACCTGACCCCCAACCGTCAACCTGACCCTAAACCTTCAACCTGAACCCAACCCTAAACCTGACCCCTGACCTTCAACCTGACCCCTGACCTTCAACCTGACCCCAAACCTTCAACCTGACCCCGACCCTCAACCTGACCCCGACCCTCAACCTGACCCCCCACCTTCAACCTGAACCAAAACCTTCAACCTGACCCCCAACCCTCAACCTGACCCCCAACCCTCAATGTGACCCCAAACCTTCAACCTGACCCCAACCCTCAACCTGACCCCATTCCTCAACCTGACCCCCAACCTTCATCCTGAACCCAACCCTCAAACTGACCCCAAACCTTCAACCTGATCGTTGACCTTCAACCTAAACCCCAACCCTCAACCCTACCCCAAACCTTCAACCTGACCCCAACCCTCAACCTGACCCCCAATCTTCAACCTGAACCCAACCCTCAAACTGACCCCAAACCTTCAACCTGACCCTGACCTTCAACCTGACCCCCATCCCTCAACCTGACCCCAAGCCTTCAACCTGACCCCAAATCTCAACTTGACCCCAAAACGCAACCGGACCCCCAACCTTCAACCTGAATCCAACCCTCATAGTGACTCCAAACCTTTAACCTGCCCCCGACCCGCAACCTGACCCTCAACCTGACCCCCAACCTGACCCACAACCTTCAACCTGATCCCCAACCCCCAACCTGACCCCCAATCCCCAACCTGACCCTGGGCCTCAACCTGACCCCCAACCCTCAACATGACCCTATCCTTCCATGTGACCCCCAACCCTCAATGTGACCCCAAACCTCTTCCTGACCCCAAACCTTCAACCTGAACCCAACCCTCAAACTGACCCCAAACCTTCAACCTGCCCCGCCCCTCAAACTGACCCCCAACCTGACCCTCAAACGGACCCCCAACCTTCAACCTGATCCCCAACCCCCAACCTGATCCCTAACCCCCAACCTGACCCTGGCCCTCAACCTGACCCCAAATCTTCAACCTGCCCCTGACCCTCAACCTGACCCCCAACCCCCAACCTGACCCCCATCCTGACCCCCGACCTTAAACCTGATCCCCAACCCCCAACCTAACTCGGGCCCTCAACCTGACCCCAACCTTCCATGTGACACCAACCCTTAATGTGACCCCAATCCTCAACCTGACCCCAAACCTTCAACCTTGTCCCCCACCTAATCTCAACCCTCAACCTGACCCCAAGCCTCAATCTGACTCCATCAATCTTGCCCCTAACACCCTAACCCCCAACCTGACGCTGACACTCAACCTGACCCTCAAGCTAATCCCCAACCTTACCCCCAACCTTCCACCTGACACCCAACCCTCAACCTTCCACATGAACCCAACCCCCAACCTGACTCCAACCCTCAATCTGACCCAAACCCTCAACCTGACCCCAAACCTTCAAATTGACCCCAAACCGACCCCAAAACTCAACCTGACCCCCAACCTAACCTCGACCCTCAAGCTGACCCCCAACCTGACCCCTAACCTTCAACCTGACCACCAACCCTAATCTGAATTCTGAATGGAAAAAGTAAGTTTTGGCCAGGGATGCGACAAGGGGTGGGCAGGAGGGGCAGCTGCCCCAGATTCAGCAGTAGGGGGGACCCCATCACCACATATATGTTCCAGATCAGTGGCTGGCAATGAGGGGAATGCGCCTATTTGCCTGCTCTGATGTCACAAGGTGCTCCAGCATGCACACTCTGCACCCCACATCTGACATGAAAAACACACCATGCATGCGCAACTACCTTCTAACTGTTAAAAGCAAACAATTGGCCATGCATGTGCAGTACACACTCTATGCCAACCATGAGCAGCCAGAATAATTCGGCAGAGAAGGAAAGCAGGGTGGTACACCTATTCTTTGGCATGCTTTAGCAGTGGGGTAGGGGGACTTACAGCATCATCTAGCCCTTTCCTCCCCGGCCTGACTGTGGCTGGCCTACACTTTTTATTTATTGAATTACAGCTCTTTCTATAGTGGAGGCTCAGTATCATAGGAGGAAAGGTAGTAATGGCACCCAATATAGTTCTGCAGTGTAATCTCCCTGCATGATGGACATTGTGATTATACAACATTAGCACCATGTCTCTGGCTGCAAAGCACTATGGGAAATAACGCCGTGGCATCGGCTATCATGCACTGCCTTCAAAGAAAGCAATATACACTTACCGGCCACTTTATTAGGTACACCTGTCCAATTGCTTGATAACACAACTTGATAATCAGCCAATCACATGGCAGTAACTCAATGCATTTAGTCATCTAGACGTGGTGAAGACAACTTGCTGAAGTTCAAAGTGAGCATCACAATGGGAAAAGAAAGGAGATTTAGGTGACTTTGAACGTGGCATGGTTGTTGGTGCCAGACGGGCCGGTCTGAGTATTTCTGGGATTTTCACACACAACCATCTCTCGAGGTTTACAGAGAATGGTGGGGAAAAGAGAAAATATCCAGTGAGCGGCAGCTGTGTGGAGGAAAATGCCTTGTTAAGGTCAATGGGCAGACGGGTTCCAGATGATAGAAAGACAACAGTAACTCAAATAACCTCTCATTACACCCAAGGTATGCAGAATACCATCTCTGAACACACAACACATCCAACCTTGAAGCAGATGGGCTACAGCAGCAGAAGACCACACCGGGTGCCACTCCTGCCAGCTAAGAACAGGAAACTGAGGCTACAATTGGCACAGGATCACCAAAATTGGACAATAGAAGATTGGAAAAACGTTGCCTGGTCTGATGAGTCTGGATTTCAGCTGCGACATTCAGATGGTGGGGTCAGAATTTGGTGCATTGATCCATCCTGCCTTGTATCACCGGTTCAGGCTGGTGGTGGGGGTGTAATGGTGTGGGGGGGGGATATTTTCTTGGCACACTTTGGGCCCCCCATGGTTTAATCACCACGGCCTACCTGAGTATTGTTGGTGACCATGTCCATCCCTTTATGACTACAGTGTCCCCATCTTCTGATGGCTCCTTCCAGCAGGATAATGCACCATGTCACAAAGCTCCAATCATCTCACCACTGGACAATGAGGTCCCTGTACTCCAATGGCCTCCACACTCACCACAGGAGATTGGCATCATGGATGTGCAGCCAACAAATCTGCAGCAACTGTGTGATGTTATCATGTCACTATGGAGCAAAATCTCTGAGGAACGTTTCCAACACCTTGTTGTATCTATTCCACCAAGAATGGAGGCAAAAAGGGGTCCAACCCGGTACTAGCAAAGTGAACCTAATAAAGTGGCCGGTGAGTGTACAATGTATCTGAAAATAAACCTCAACGTAACTGTTATAACACACACTGAATGCATGCAAAGGCGAACCCTCACCCAGCTCAGCACCAAATCATCCCTCGGTTATCTTCCATCCCATGTGAACAAAAGGTTCAACCCCCACCCCGGGGCATCCTGGGAAAGTCGGTGGTGGAACGATAGCCATTTGTGTCACCCCAGCGACACACTTGGGGTCACAATGAGGCGAATGATTTAATACGCCGGGCTCTCACACCGAGTATAAAGGAAATAAAAATGATTTGCGGTCTACGTGGTGCACAGAGCCAAATGGGCCGCACAATGGCGGGAGGCCGCAGCCTGGAGCCAGCCCAGCATGTCCCTGTTTATGAATGGGGCCCTATCCATGGAGGAAGAGGAGCATCAATCTACCCATACATTTCCATATTCAGGCTCTTTCTGGAGGTGTCAGGGGGGGATCAATAAGACGTTGATTTATATGGAAAAAAAAAAAAGCTTTGAGCCGCGTTCACAGACGACTATGCCGGCGGTTCAGGATCTTGGAAATGCCAACCGTTCCTCAAATGCTCTAAAGTGTCGCCCACCAACCAACCGTGCGCCAAATATTCCCCCCCTATTCCAATTGTGTGCACGATCTACTCATCAATTACTACGGCTGTGCTTATAACAAAAAAAAGGATACTCGCTTTCAAAAATGCATATCACGTTTTTTAAATGCGCTGTGCTAAAATTGAACGAAAATCATAGGCTGCATTCACACCTGAGCGTTGCGTTTTTTTAGCGTTTTCTCTTGCATTCTGTCATGTGTTTGTACGTGCGTTTTTTTGAAATTTTCTCCACAGCATTTTTAAAGCCTTTTTAAGCTTTGGTGGTTTTTCTTTTATTTAGCCAATAGAGAAAAATATCATCTGTTTCATCATATGTTGCTATGTTCTTCAGCTTTTTCATCCGCTCTTATTTATTATTATTGTTATTTATTTATTATTTTTTAATTAATTTTTTTACTTGATTTTGATGTGCATTTGTCGCACTCCCTATGTTCTAGCGTGGCAAAAGCGCACCACCGTGAAAGGGCGTGTGAAAAGCTCAGAAATGGGTGAGATGTAACTACGTATAGTCCAATCTCATACCTGGTTATTTGTTAAAGAAAAAATAAAAATAATAAAATAAAACAAAATAAGAAAAGCGCTTTGGCGTTTTTTTTATTAGCCAATAGATAAAATTATCATCTCTTTCATAATTTGTTGCTATGTTTTTCAGCTTTTTCATCCACATTTTTTTATTATTTATTAATCACAAGGGGCGGATTCTCTGGGTGACCTCGCCGGATGGCCACGCCCCATGGCTATATAAGAAACAGCAGACAGCGGAGCCGACACAACGAAGGTAGCCAGCGTTGGAGGAAGACCGTTTAAAAAAAATAGAAAATTAGCGGGTCAACAGTGGCAGAGGAAGAAGACATCACCAGAGTGAGAAGAGAGAGAAGAAACCACCGGAGGGAGAAGACAGTGGAGGGAGAAGAAACCACCGGAGGGAGAAGACAGTGGAGGGAGAAGAAAGCACCGGAGGGAGAAGAAAGCACCGGAGGGAGAAGACAGCGGAGGGAGAAGACAGCGGAGGGAGAAGAAAGCACCGGAGGGAGAAGACAGCGGAGGGAGAAGAAACCACCGGAGGGAGAAGACAGCGGAGGGAGAAGACAGCGGAGGGAGAAGACAGCGGAGGGAGAAGAAAGCACCGGAGGGAGAAGACAGCGGAGGGAGAAGACAGCGGAGGGAGAAGACAGCGGAGGGAGAAGACAGCGGAGGGAGAAGACAGCGGAGGGAGAAGATAGCGGAGGGAGAAGACAGCGGAGGGAGAAGACAGCGGAGGGAGAAGATAGCGGAGGGAGAAGAAAGCACCGGAGGGAGAAGATAGCGGAGGGAGAAGAAAGCACTGGAGGGAGAAGACAGCGGAGGGAGAAGATAGCGGAGATAGAAGACAGCGGAGGGAGAAGATAGCGGAGGGAGAAGACAGCGGAGGGAGAAGATAGCGGAGGGAGAAGATAGCGGAGGGAGAAGACAGCGGAGGGAGAAGACAGCGGAGGGAGAAGACAGCGGAGGGAGAAGATAGCGGAGGGAGAAGACAGCGGAGGGAGAAGACAGCGGAGGGAGAAGACAGCGGAGGGAGAAGACAGCGGAGGGAGAAGACAGCGGAGGGAGAAGACAGCGGAGGGAGAAGAAAGCACCGGAGGGAGAAGACAGCGGAGGGAGAAGACAGCGGAGGGAGAAGACAGCGGAGGGAGAAGACAGCGGAGGGAGAAGACAGCGGAGGGAGAAGACAGCGGAGGGAGAAGATAGCGGAGGGAGAAGACAGCGGAGGGAGAAGACAGCGGAGGGAGAAGATAGCGGAGGGAGAAGAAAGCACCGGAGGGAGAAGATAGCGGAGGGAGAAGAAAGCACTGGAGGGAGAAGACAGCGGAGGGAGAAGATAGCGGAGATAGAAGACAGCGGAGGGAGAAGATAGCGGAGGGAGAAGACAGCGGAGGGAGAAGATAGCGGAGGGAGAAGATAGCGGAGGGAGAAGACAGCGGAGGGAGAAGACAGCGGAGGGAGAAGACAGCGGAGGGAGAAGATAGCGGAGGGAGAAGACAGCGGAGGGAGAAGACAGCGGAGGGAGAAGACAGCGGAGGGAGAAGACAGCGGAGGGAGAAGACAGCGGAGGGAGAAGACAGCGGAGGGAGAAGAAAGCACCGGAGGGAGAAGATAGCGGAGGGAGAAGAAAGCACCGGAGGGAGAAGACAGCGGAGGGAGAAGATAGCGGAGATAGAAGACAGCGGAGGGAGAAGATAGCGGAGGGAGAAGACAGCGGAGGGAGAAGACAGCGGAGGGAGAAGATAGCGGAGGGAGAAGACAGCGGAGGGAGAAGACAGCGGAGGGAGAAGATAGCGGAGGGAGAAGACAGCGGAGGGAGAAGACAGCGGAGGGAGAAGATAGCGGAGGGAGAAGAAAGCACCGGAGGGAGAAGATAGCGGAGGGAGAAGAAAGCACCGGAGGGAGAAGACAGCGGAGGGAGAAGAAAGCACCGGAGGGAGAAGATAGCGGAGGGAGAAGAAAGCACCGGAGGGAGAAGATAGCGAAGGGAGAAGATAGCGGAGGGAGAAGACAGCGGAGGGAGAAGATAGCGGAGGGAGAAGATAGCGGAGGGAGAAGAAAGCGGAGGGAGAAGACAGCGGAGGGAGAAGACAGCGGAGGGAGAAGAAAGCACCGGAGGGAGAAGATAGCGGAGGGAGAAGACAGCGGAGGGAGAAGACAGCGGAGGGAGAAGATAGCGGAGGGAGAAGATAGCGGAGGGAGAAGACAGCGGAGGGAGAAGACAGCGGAGGGAGAAGATAGCGGAGGGAGAAGATAGCGGAGGGAGAAGATAGCGGAGGGAGAAGATAGCGGAGGGAGAAGATAGCGGAGGGAGAAGATAGCGGAGGGAGAAGACAGCGGAGGGAGAAGATAGCGGAGGGAGAAGACAGCAGAGGGAGAAGAAACAACCGGAGGGAGAAGAAAGCACCGGAGTGAGAAGATAGCGGAGGGAGAAGAAAGCACCGGAGGGAGAAGATAGCGGAGGGAGAAGATAGCGGAGGGAGAAGACAGCAGAGGGAGAAGACAGCGGAGGGAGAAGAAACAACCGGAGGCAGAAGAAAGCGGAGGGAGAAGATAGCGGAGGGAGAAGACAGCGGAGGGAGAAGACAGCGGAGGGAGAAAACAGCAGAGGGAGAAGACAGCGGAGGGAGAAGAAACAACCGGAGGCAGAAGAAAGCGGAGGGAGAAGATAGCGGAGGGAGAAGACAGCGGAGGTAGAAGATAGCGGAGGGAGAAGACAGCGGAGGGAGAAGACAGCGGAGGGAGAAGACAGCGGAGGGAGAAGATAGCGGAGGGAGAAGACAGCGGAGGGAGAAAACAGCAGAGGGAGAAGACAGCGGAGGGAGAAGACAGCGGAGGGAGAAAACAGCAGAGGGAGAAGAAACCACCGGAGGGAGAAGACAGCAGAGGGAGAAGACACGTTGGAGCTACTACAGGGGACATCCTTCATTTTTAATAAAGGAGTTGTCAAAAAATGGTCTCTTGTTTTTTACACTACACTGCTTTTTTTTTTTGGGGTAATGGGTAGGGGTGCAATGTACTCATACACATGGGGGGGCGAGATCTGGGGGCCCCCTTTCTTAAATGGGGGTTCCAGATTCCGATAAGCCCATTGCCCGCAGACCCCAACAACCACCGCCCAGGGTTGTTGGAAAGAGACCATTGTCCCCCCCTCACCCCATGTTGGGGGCATGCAGCCTGGTATGGTTAAGCGGGGGGGGCGCTTGCTCGTCCCCTCCTTTTCCTGACCTGCCAGGGTGCATACTCGGATAAGTGTCTGATATGGTTTCTGGCATGGGGAGGGGGGTCCCCTCCAAATCCATACCAGACCCGAAGTGACCCTGGCATGGACCTGGGGGGGGGGGGACCCCATGACGTTTTTTCCACAATTTTTTTTTTTTGTCGGCCATTCTTTGTTTTTACATTCAGCTGTCAGCAGGGAACCCCGCTGACAGCTGATGACTCATCGGTTGTAAAGGGCGCGGCGGCCCGCTCCTTAGCAAGCAGTTATATACAGTGTGTTTAAAGAGAAAAGAAAAATGCAAAACGCATGGAAACTGCATGCAAAAACACATCAAAAACGAGGGTTTAAAAACGCACCACAAAACGTGCCTGAAAAACGTATATCAAGCGCAGTCCGCATAGATGTGAACCTAGACTTACTACGTATAGTCCATTCTCCTACCTAATTATCTGTTAAAAAAAAAAAAAAAAGAATAAATAAAGCCATACATAAATAAAATAATAATAAATAAATAAATACAAAATCAATAAAAATAACAACAAAACAAATCAAGAAACAAATAAAATAAATATAAAATGAATGAATAAATTAATTAGTTGATTATTATGTGAACTGCTCAGCGTTGGGTGAGATGTAACTACGTATATTCAATTAAATTACCTGGTTATCTGTAATTATGCAATGAATAAATAAGTAATAAATATTATAAATAATAAATAAATCAATCAATTATTCTGTGAAATGCTCGGAGCTTGGTGTCGTCAGATCTTCTAATTCATTCTCCTGCTTGGTTATCTGTAATAAAGCGTCTGACATTTGGCCGGACACATCTGCACTGTATATATTTAATATAAAAGGATCGGCGCGGCTTTCCTTGATCCGTCTGCCCGAAGATAAGAGGAAGGCCGCATAACATCCGTACTCTGAAAATCCATGAGAATTTAGAATGGAATTTGAGCGTGATGTGGGAAATCCTCGGGAAGGGCCGGGCCCCAGGTGGCGGGGCCCCGTCGTAAGCCAGAGCAGCAGCGGGCCCCCGGGTTTGCGTTGCTGGCAGCGATTCCAACAGCGCCTGGTCGGCTGGAAGATAAGGAACGCAAATGATTTCCTGAGGCCTGGCGATCCTGAGATTTCGGAAGGGGGGTGGGGGTGTTTGTCTATGGCAGAAAACCTGGCCAGGCTCAGCTCTGCCACCGGCCGTGCCAGCTTTCCAGCCCGAAGCCTCTTCATTATGAAAAGCGAGCTGTGCAACTCTACCCGCCTGTGTCAACAAAGAGCCTGGCTGGAAAAAAATACGCTGGCAAGCATCAATGAGGCCGTGCGTCAGCCCCGAAAAAAACAGATCCAGCCCCGAGCGCCGAGGACACTGGGTGTTACTGTTCGCTATGAACGCTGAGAATTAGGCTGCTATTCAGGGGCAGCTACGGCCCGGCTGGCATTTTCCAGGGGCGGCTGCCACAGCTGTTCTGGACGGGGGATGAATATGTGAGAGCTGAACCTTGTCTCCAAAAAAAGATAAATATAAATCGAAGGCCCCAAGTCTGCACCAAAGGAGCTTACACTCTAAGGTCCCCCCACAGTCACACACAATATTATTATTATACATTTATATAGCTCTGACATATACCGCAGTGCTGTACAGAGAACGCTAAGCCAGTCACATCGGTCTCTGCACCAGAGGAGCTTACACTCTAATGTCCCCCCCACAGTCACACACACCATTATTATTATTATTATTACATACCTCCCAACGGTCCCTGATTTCGAGGGACTGTCCCTGATTTGGAGCAATGTCCCTCTGTCCCTCTTTCCTCCTCATTCGCCCCTCATTTTGGTCTGATCTATATAGCTGTATATAAAATGCACTTTTTATCTATCAAAAAGTGTTTCCCCAGCCCTAAACCTTTCATCTGATTTTTAAATTTGCTGCATTTGTAGATTCCAAAAGCCAATATAAAGGAATAGTAGTGGTAAAAAAAAAAAAAAAAAAACACTTGTGGGTTTAACCAATCTTATTTTTTTTTTGTACAATTCTCCTTTAAGGGGGTGTGGCAAGGGGTGTGTCCTATGCCTGCATGCTTTTGCTGATAGGTGTCCCTCATTCCCATCTCAGAAGGTTGGGAGGTGTGTTATTATACATTCATATAGCTCTGACATATACCGCAGTGCTGTACAGAGAACACTGAGCCAGTCACATCCATCTCTGTACCAGAAGAGCTTACACTCTAATGTCTCCCCCCCCCCCCCCCCACAGTCGCACTCATGTATTATTATACATTTATATACAGTAGCTCTGACAGATACACTCGCTCATCCATGTCTTTATGGACCTTGCTTTGTACACTGGTGGGCAGTCATGTTGGAACAGGAAGGGGCCGTCCCCAAACTGTTCCCACAAAGTTGGGAGCATGAAATTGTCCAAAATGTCTTGGTATGCTGACGCCTTAAGAGTTCCCTTCACTGGAACTAAGGGGCCAAACCCAACCCTTGAAAAACAACCTCCCACCATAATCCCCCCTCCACCAAATGATTTGGAACAGTGCACAAAGCAAGGTCCATAAAGACATGGATGAGCGAGTTTGGGGTGGAGGAACTTGTCTGGCCTGTACAGAGTCCTGACCTCAACCCCATAGAGCACCTTTGGGATGAATTAGAGCGGAGACTGCGAGCCAGGCCTTCTCATCCAACATCAGTGCCTGACCTCACAAATGCGCTTCTGGAAGAATGGTCAAACATTCCCATAGACACCCTCCTAAACCTTGTGGACGGCCTTCCCGGGAGAGCTGAAGCTGTTATAGCTGCAAAGGGGGAGCCAACTCAATATTGAACCCTCCGGACTAAGACTGGGATGTCATTAAAGTCCCAATACTTTTGACAATATAGTGTATATATTTATTACAGCTTTTAAAGTAATACTAAAGTCTCAGCTTTTTTATTTAAAAATAACAATCACGTTATACTTACCTGCTCTGTTGCAGTTGGATTGGCACAGAGCAGACCCGGATCCTCCTCTTCTCGGGTCGCTCTTCGCTGCTCCTGGCCCCTCCCCCCTGCTGAGTCCCCCCCACAGCAAGCAACGTGTTATGGGAGCACCCGAGCCGCAGCTTCGTGTGTCCATTCAGACACAGAGCCAAGGTTCGGCTCCGCCCCTCTCTCTTCTCATTGGCTAACTGAATTTGATTGACAGCAGGGGGAGCCGATGGCGCTGCTGCTGTGTCTCAGCCAATCAGGAGGGAGAGTCCTGGATGACCGAGTCTCTCTTGCAACATTGCTGGATAGAGATGGGGTCAGGTAAGTATTAGGGGGGCTGAGGGGGGAGGGGGGCTGCTGCACACAGAAGACTTTTTATCTTAATACATAGAATGCATCTTCTTTCGTTACAATTTAACCACTTATAGACCGGAAGGATTTGTCCCCTTCATGACCAGGCCATTTTTTGCGATTCGGCACTGCGTCGCTTTAACTGACAATTGCGCAGTCGTGCGACGTGGCTCCCAAACAAAATTGACGTTCTTTTTTCCCCACAAATAGAGCTTTCTTTTGGTGGTATTCAATCACCTCTGCGTTTTTTTTTTTTTTTTTTTGCGCTATAAACAAAAAGAGAGCGACAATTTTGAAAAAAAAAACCACAATATTTCTTACTTTTTGCTATAATAAATATCCAAAAAAGAAAACAAAAAAACAAACAAATTTCTTCCTCAGTTTAGGCCGATATGTATTCTTCTACATATTTTTGGTAAAAAAAAAAAACGCAATAAGCGTATATTGATTGGTTTGGAAAGTTATAGCGTCTACAGAATAAGAGATAGATTTATGGCATTTTTATGTATTTTTAATTTTTTTTACTCAGCGATTTTTAGCGGGAATGCGACATTGCGGCGGACAGATCGGACAATTTTGACACTTTCTTGGACCGGTGACACCTATACAGCGATCAGAGCTAAAAATAGCCACCGATTACTGTATAAATGTCACTGGCAGTGAAGGGGTTAACACTAGGGGGGCGATCAAGGGGTTCAAGCGTGTCCTAGGGAGGTGTTTCTAACTGTGGGGGGAGGGAGGGGACTGACTGGAAGAGGAGAGAGATCGCTGTTCCTGATCACTAGGAACAAACGATCTCCCTCTACACCCCTGACAGAACGGGGATCTTTTTGTTTACATTGACCGATCCCCGTTCTGGCTCTCTGGGGTTGCCAGCAGACATCGCGGCGGCCAGCCACGTGCATCGGCTTAAAGCGGCCGACGTGCATCTACGGCGATTCGCGCAGCCGTGCCAACCTGCCGCAGAATAATGAGGGCGGCTGGTCAGCAAGCGATTAAAATGAAAGCTCTATGTATTTTAGGGGCTGGTTCACACCACAAAAATGCACTTCAGATGCGTTCCGGGTGCGTTTCTGCATGCGCCTTTTTAACACGTTTCCGGTGCGTTTTTGATGTATTTTTTAATGCTTTTCCAAATGCACTCCAGGTGCTTTTTTTTTCCGTCTTTTTAGCTGTTTGTTTTTTTTTCATTGTACTGGGGTACGTTTTTTGATGCGTTTTACCACGTTCCACTACAGTCCAGTGCAGGAAAAATGCAGCAGGTTCTACTTATTTTTTCTGGAACTGGAAATAGGAAAGGGTACTGAAAAAGTAACCAAAAGTCGGACTTTAAAGGCATAGAAACAATGGAGAAGTAACAAAAATGATATTCATAATGTTTATTGAAAACATTTCTTCGTATAAGCATAGTGTACAAAAAAGATAAAAAACATGAACAATGGTACAGTTTGTACAATGAGCCCTTGTTTGTCTACGCGTTTCGCCATTAGGCTTCTTCAGGACACAATCAAGGTTCAGAGATGTAACAAAAAAGAAGCCTAACGGCGAAACGCGTAGACGCACAATTTCAATAAATATTATGAAAATCATTTTTGTTACTTCTCCATTGTTTTTATGCCTTTAAAGTCCGACTTTTGGTTACTTTTTCAGTACCCTTTCCTATTTCCCCTAATTTACGGATGTGGCATTATGAGTGCTTCCCTCTTTTATTCTTCTGGAACTGGGACGCCCTGGAACGGATCACACTGGTGTGAACTCTGTCACTGGAAAACATATAACCTTTATCTATGCGTTTTTGATGCAGAAAAAAAAAAATGCACTGGACTGCGTGTGGTGTGTGAACTGGCCCCAAAAACAGTAACAAACCCGAACAATAAGGAATATTTGGATACTAAGAGTTACTTTGTCTCGCCTAGTAGAGGACAAAGGTGACGCCACAAAAATTACAGCAGTGCAATCACCGCAGACATTTAACTCAAATTCTAAATATTCCGGCGTCGTGGATGTAAAAAGCAGCGAATCGCCAAATCCGCAGCGTTTGGAAATTCCTCGTATGGGACCCGGAGTTTACGTATCGGCCACCGGCCTTATATACTGTGTTACTTAAAGGGATTTGGAAACATAAACTACCCCCCCCCCCTCCCCGGGCTGTGCCGCACTGTCCCCGCTCCGACTTCCTCCTGTGACTCTGACCTCGTGTTTACATTAAGAATGACGAATGTAAGAGCGAACATTTCCTGAGCTATGAAATTCCCTGCCGCTGACTTATCTGCTATCTGTAAATACAGAGCGTCAGCAAACCGGCCGGAGGAACTCCGACTCCCCTAAAAGAGTATATAGAGGGAACTGGAAAAGGGGGGAGTTTAATGGTGCCACAAATATAACAACAATTTGATAAAAAAATTATATGAAATATTTTATTAATATAAAAAGGGAGTAAACACATGTTGACTCTTGTATACAGACAAATATATATATATATACCATATTTATCAGCGTATAACACTCATTCAATTTAAGAGGGAAGTTCCATCTGCAGCCTCACCATTGCCACTAATGCAGCAGCCTCACCATTGCCATTAATGCAGCAGCCTCATCATTGCCATCAATGCAGCAGTCTCACCATTGCCATTAATGCAGCAGCCTCACAAGTGCCATCAATGCAGCAGCCTCACTGTTGCCATTAATGCAGCAGCCTCACCATTGCCATCAATGCAGCAGCCTCACCGTTGCCATTAATGCAGCAGTCTCACCATTACCATCAATGCAGCAGCCTCACAAGTGCCATCAATGCAGCAGTATCACCATTGCCATCAATGCAGCAGCCTCACCATTGCCATCAATGCAGCAGCCTCACCGTTGCCATCAATGCAGCAGTCTCACCATTGCCATCAATGCAGCAGTCTCATCATTGCCATCAATGCAGCAGTCTCACCATTGCCATTAATGCAGCAGTCTCACCAATGCCATTAATGCAGCAGCCTCACAAGTGTCATCAATGCAGCAGCCTCACTATTGCCATCAATGCAGCAGCCTCACCATTGCCATCAATGCAGCAGTCTCACCATTGCCATTAATGCAGCAGCCTCATCATTGCCATTAATGCAGCAGCCTCACCATTGCCATCAATGCAGCAGCCTCACCATTGCCATCGATGCAGCAGCCTCACCATTGCCATTAATGCAGCAGCCTCACCATTGCCATCAATGCAGCAGCCTCACCATTGCCATCAATGCAGAAGCCTCACCATTGCCATCAATGCAGCAGCCTCACCATTGCCATCAATGCAGCAGCCTCACCATTGCCATCAATGCAGCAGCCTCACCACTGCATTCAATGCTGCAGCCTCACCATTGCCATCAATGCAGCCTGATCGATGGCGATCTGGAGCCTAGAGGGGGCAGGGAGGGGGGGCAGGGCGAGTGCCAACAGATTACATACAGTGAGAATCTCCTACGATAGACAGAACAGTGGTCCAATGGCCAGTGCCGGGACAAGGTCATTCGGTGCCGAGGGCGAAGATGAAAAACTGCGCCCCCACTGTGAAAAGCTACAGTGCCTACTGATGACGGGATCTATACTAAAGCATCAGTGACAGTGCATTAACGCCCTTCCTGCTGCATATTACCAATACCATGGCTAATTAAGCAAACTCCACTCAGAGACTGCAGACATGATATAAGACAAGAGATGGTTAGAGACTGAGGACAACATACTTAAGATGGTCAGAGACTGCAGACATGATACAAGAGATCAATGCAGTCTCACCAGTGCCCATCAAAGCCGCCTCACTGTGACCATAATTGCAGCCTCTCTGTGCCCATAATCGCAGTCTCACTGTGCCCATCAATGCCGCCTCACTGTGCCCATCAATGCTGCCTCACTGTGACCATAATCGCAGCCTCTCGGTGCCCATAATCGCAGCCTCTCGGTGCCCATAATCGCAGCCTCACTTTGCCTATGAATGCAGACTCACCATAGCCTGCCCTAGATCACACAGCGGACATCTCCCGCAGCACTGTGTGTCACATAGCTGGATCTGTGTGTGTGTTCGGCGGCACCGTAACAAGGTCCGGCCCCCCTAGACCAGCTCGTGTCATAGGCGGAACACTGGTACAATCTGCTACCACATGAGCCGGTCTGGGGGGGGACCTTGTTACGGCGCCGCCGAACACACACACAGATACAGCTCCCTGACACACAGCGCTCCTGGCGGGAGGGGAGCGCTGCAGCCACAGGTCAAAGCGGCCCCAGGACAGGCGGCCTGTAGCGTGGCCCTACTGTGCCCCCCTTCCTCCAGTAAATGGTCCCACCCAGGGCATCCACCCCTTCCGCCCATCCCTTGTACCGGCCCTGCCAATGGCGGCCCACGAGAAGGGACTTCCTATTACAGAGGCCACCAAGTAAACAGGAGATTCTCATTGTACGTAATCTGAAGGCGTTTGTCCCGCCCCCCTCCCTGTCCCCTCCGAGGCAGCTACAATTGAAGTATTGGTGTATAATACACAAACGCTATTTGCACCCAATTTTCAGGGTGAAAAAGTGCATGTTATATGCCAATAAATACAGTATATAAAATTGTCACAGCATGATAACAAACAATATAATGCATATAGAGCTGATAAAGCTATATAAATGCCTACTGGCGCAACATGTTTCGCTAATTGCTTCTTCAGGAGCTGTATAGCAATATATTGGCTACAAGAAAATACAGAAAACAGAAAAATATAAGATATCAAACAACAACAATTTATTACAATTAATAATATACGGATACATTTTAATAATAGAGAAATTAGACACTTACATAATACATAATAAGTGTCAATTTTTTTTTTTTTAAATGTATCCATATATTATCAATTGTATTGAATTGTTGTTGTTTGATACCTTATATTTTTCTGTTTTCTGTATTTTCTTGTAGCCAATATATTGACTTACAGCTCCTGAAGAAGCAATTAGCGAAACATGTTACATAATAAGTGAGATTGAAAAAAGACACAAGTCCATCAAGTCCAACCTATGTGTGTGATTATATGTCAGTATTACATTGTATATCCCTGTTTGTTGTGGTCATTCAGGTGATTATCTAATAGTTTCTTCAAACTATTGATGTTCCCCGCTGAGACCACCGCCTGTGGAAGGGAATTCCACATCCTTGCTGCTCTTACAGTAAAGAACCCTCTACGCAGTTTAAGGTTAAACCACTTTTCTTCTAATTTTAATGAGTGGCCACGAGTCTTATTAAACTTCCTTTTGTGAAAAAGTTTTCTCCCTATTGTGGGGTCACCAGTACGATATTTATAAATTGAAATCATATCCCCTCTCAAGCGTCTCTTCTCCAGAGAGAATAAGTTCAGTGCTCACAACCTTTCCTCATAACTAATATCCTCCAGACCCTTTATTAGCTTTGTTGCACTTCTTTGTACTCGCTCCATTTCCAGTACATCCTTCCTGAGGACTGGTGCCCAGAACTGGACAGCATACTCCAGGTGCGGCCGGACCAGAGTCTTGTAGAGCGGGAGAATTATCGTTTTATCTCTGGAGTTAATTAATTAGGTTGTTAATTAGTTACTTAATGCATGCCAATATTCTGTTTGCTTTGTTAGCAGCAGCTTGGCATTACTGAGCCTATCATCTACTAGGACCCCCAGGTCCTTTTCCATCCTAGATTCCCCCAGAGGTTCTCCCCCCAGTCTATAGATTGCATTCATATTTTTGCCACCCAAATGCATTATTTTACATTTTTCTACACTGAACCTCATTTGCCATGTAGTCGCCCACCCCATTAATTTGTTCAGATCTTTTTACAAGGTTTCCACATCCTGCGGAGAAGTTATTGCCCTGCTTAGCTTAGTATCGTCTGCAAATACAGAGATTGAACTGTTTATCCCATCCTCCAGGTCGTTTATGAACAAATTAAAAAGGATTGGTCCCAGCACAGAACCCTGGGGGACCCCACTACCCACCCCTGACCATTCTGAGTACTCCCCATTTATCACCACCCTCTGAACTCGCCCTTGTAGCCAGTTTTCAATCCATGTACTCACCCTATGGTCCATGCCAACAGACCTTATTTTGTACAGTAAACGTTTATGGGGAACTGTGTCAAATGCTTTAGCAAAATCCAGATACACCACGTCTACGGGCCTTCCTTTATCTAGATGGCAACTCACCTCCTCATAGAAGGTTAATAGATTATTTTGGCAAGAATTTTACAGCCTGAACTTTACATACATAACCCTAGGTGTAGCGGCGGCCAGTCCATAAGGGGCGCCACCCCCCTAATCTCCATGTGCTGGCCCCTAACCCCCATGCGGGGCTCCGGGCGCATAGACTTCTATGAAGCTTATTCGTTATTTTTGTTTAACACATGATTAATGCCTGAGGCTCAAATTGGCTTCAAAAAGGTTGGGCTTGGGGCACAGATCACGGCGCCCCACGCCCACCTACTTGTAACATTAGCGAATGTTGATTCTCTATTGTCTTCCTGCTTCTCCTCCCGGCCAATCCGGTCTCAGGACCCGCTGAGGTCAGTGTGAAACGCGTCACCTCCTGGGTTCGGACACACTGTCGCGTTGGCTGTCATTTGTTATTTTGAAATAAATACGTTGGAGCGTTCCTTTGGTGTGCAGCCATTCTTTTCTTCTCACGGAATGTATTCCAGTTACTGACAAGTCCACATTATAGAGATCCTCGTTCCCCTGGACTCAGCCGTCACCTATGAGCGGGGATATGGTTCACACAAGCCGCTGACCCTATTTATTGGCCGAGGGCTCCGGGGCGAGTTGTTCTGTCAGTACCAGGACCCCCCGAGCGGCCGGTAGATACAGATTCACAGATAACAAAAGGCCCTTCTTCTCTGGTCTGAGGCCAGCTCAGTCCGCCGTCAACTTTCTGCAGCCGCAGCAAATTGTCCCCGGCCGGATTACTGAGGCAGCGTGGGCAGAGCCGGTCCTGGCGGCCTACAAAGAGCCTGAAATTAAAAGGGCCACTCCGCGAATGACAGAAAAGGAACAAACTGAAATTAAAAAATACAAATGGCTCTTCTAACGTCTCCTTACAGGAGCTGCTACATCCATAATACATCCATAATACATCCGTATACAATCCACCCCCCCCCCCCCCCCAGCACAGAATAAAGTTAAGCTACAGTCACAAAAATGTATTTAAATATATTCCTCAAGCATATAAAACCACATTGTATGCACCAAATGACTTTGCAAATCAAGATATTGCCTTGTAAAAGTGGCAGTGACACCATTGCTGTGCTGTACATAGCCTGTGCAGAGAGCAGAGCTGTGGGAGGGGCAGTGACACCATCGCTGTGCTGTACATAGCCTGTGCAGAGAGCAGAGCTGTGGGAGGGGCAGTGACACCATCGCTGTGCTGTACATAGCCTGTGCAGAGAGCAGAGCTGTGGGAGGGGCAGTGACACCATCGCTGTGCTGTACATAGACTGTGCAGAGAGAAGATCTGTGGGAGGGGCAGTGACACCATCGCTGTGCTGTACATAGTCTGTGAAGAGAGCGGAGCTGTGGGAGGAGCAGTGACACCTTCACTGGGCTATACATAGTCTGTGCAGAGAGAAGATCTGTGGGAGGAGCAGTGACACCATCGCTGTGCTGTACATAGTCTGTGCAGAGAGCAGAGCTGTGGGAGGGGCAGTGACACCTTCACTGGGCTATACATAGTCTGTGCAGAGAGCAGAGCTGTGGGAGGAGCAGTGACACCTTCACTGGGCTATACATAGTCTGTGCAGAGAGCAGAACTGTGGGAGGGGTCAAGCTGGCTCCACCCACTACAGAAAACTATAGACGGGGGCAGGGACAAGACCAGTCCCCCTGCATACGGAGAGGGATCAGCAGTGAGCGGTCTTTATTACAGGAAGTATGTTCCTAGTGAAGGCAACACCCCTCAAACATTCACTGCAGGTGAATCTTCCTGGTGCATGAATTTTAAATGACAGAGAATGAGTCACCTCCAGTGAAAGTTTGGTGAATGTCAAGCTCCCGCCCCCAGGTGAAACATAAAACCCTCAGCGCATGCTTTGTTTGTGTTTTGTAAAAGAAAGTTCTGTAAAGTTTGCCTGTGACACCCTCCGGCCTGTCTATTGTAGACACAAACCGGCCATTGCACACAATGCACCCTAGCCCGATCATGGGCCCTCTCTGACGTTCGCACATGCTGTGATTGCTGAGCCCTGATTCGGATCCTTCACTGCAGGCAATTCTTCAACTCGCAATGGAAGAAAATACACAAAGGGAACATAAGCTGATATCTGACCCCGGCTCTTCCCAAATAAGTCACCGACTCACTGAATCTCAAATACAATGAATTTCCAACAACATCTATGAAACCATTCACATCGAGCTATACGACCGAGGGGATCCAGGCTACAAATCTGATTGGACGGCGGCTTTGCAGGTAAATGTCACTAAGAGGACCTGTCATAGTGCGGAGAAAACCATACAGACCGATAGATGGATCTGACAACGATTAGATAGATAGATAGATAGATAGATAGATAGATAGATAGATAGATAGATAGATAGATAGATAGATAGATAGATAGATAAAGATAGATTCTAAACTCTAATGAGCAGGGTCCTCTGGTTCCTCCTGTATTGAATTGTATTGTAACTGTACTGTCTGCCCTCATGTTGTAAAGTACTGCGCTAACTGTTGGCGCTATATAAATCTTGTATAATAATAATAATAATAATAATAATAAATAGATAGATAGATAGATAGATAGATAGATAGATAGATAGATAGATAGATAGATAGATAGATAGATAGATAGATAGATACTCTAATGAGCTGATCCCTCCTGTATTGAATTGTGTTGTAACTATACTGTCTGCTGCGCAAACTGTTGGCTATATAAATCTTGTATAATAATAATAAATAGATAGATACAATGATCAAAGCGAAGAATCTGCTTTTCATTGTATTATCCTATCCTACTAGACAATAAGATAGATAGATAGATAGATAGATAGATAGATAGATAGATAGATAGATAGATAGATAGATAGATAGAAGACATATTTATTCAGCAGAGAATGATCAATATATATGAAGTAGATATATAGATAGAATGATCAATAGATATTAAATTAATAGATAGATTGCATTATTTATTATCATTGTATTCAATACAAGTAAATTGTAGACGCTCTCTGACAGTGGCAATAACTACATCATATATATACTACACATATAGATACAGCGATCCTCTCCAGACAGAGAAGTAGATATAGATAGGAGATAAATCTAGATACAGATGGACAGACCGGAATATTCTCACCTCCATGGACGGTCTTGGTGGTTCTCAGGCGGTCAGTTCATCCTCCGGTCCCCCCGGTGACCCCTCACCCTCCCCGGATCTTCCTATAGAAGCGTTTTGTCCCCATCGGTGGCAGCGCTGAGTGTGAGCGGAGAGACAATTGTCGGGCGATGTCACCGCCCCCCCCCCCCCCCCCAGCATGCTGCACATTCCTCCGTCCCCGGCACTGCGAGCTCCATGGAGGACACTTCTATTAATATACATCAACATATGTGCGCCCCCCCCCCTCCCTCATACACCCCCCATACACCCGACACCACCCCCCCACACACCCGACACCACCCCCCATACACCCGACACCCCCCCCCCATACACCCAACACACCCCAGACACCACCCCCCATACACCCGACACCCCCCCCATACACCCAACACCCCCCAGACACCACCCCCCATACACCCGACACCACCCCCCATACACCCAACACCCCCCAGACACCACCCCCCATACACCCGACACCCCCCCCATACACCCAACACCCCCCAGACACCACCCCCCATACACCTGACACCCCCCCCAAACACCAACCCCCTATACACCCGACACCACCCCCCCCATACACCCGACACAACCCCCCATACACCCAACACCCCCCAGACACCCAACACCCCCCCAGACACCACCCCCCCATATACCCGACACCACCCCCGCATACACCCGCCACCCCCCCAGACACCACCCCCCTATACACCCGACACCCCCTCCATTACACACCCCCCATACACCCGACACCCCCCAGACACCACCCCCCATACACCCAACACCCCCGGACACCACCCCCCCATATACCCGACACCACCCCCCCATACACCCGACACCCCCCCAGACACCACCCCCCTATACACCCGACATCCCCTCCATTACACACCCCCCATACCCCCGACACCCCCCCAGACACCACCCCCCTATACACCCGACACCCCCTCCATTATGCACCCCCCATACACCCGACACCACCCCCCATACACCCGACACCCCCCAGACACCACCCCCCTATACACCCGACACCCCCTCCATTACACACCCCCCATACACCCGACACCCCCCCAGACACCACCCCCCATACACCCAACACCCCCCGGACACCACCCCCCCATATACCCGACACTACCCCCCCATACACCCGACACCCCCCCAGACACCACCCCCCTATACACCCGACACCCCCTCCATTACACCCCCCCCATACACCCGACACCCCCCCAGACACCACCCCCCTATACACCCGACACCCCCTCCATTATGCACCCCCCATACACCTGACACCCCCCCCAGACACCACCCCCCATACACCCGACACCACCCCCCTATACACCCGACACCCCCTCCATTACACCCCCCCCATACACCCAACACCCCCCCAGACACCACCCCCCCATACACCCGACACCACCCCCCATACACCCGACACCCCTCCCAGACACCGCCCCTCCATACACCCGACACCCCCTCCTCATACACCCGACACCACCACCCCCATACACCCGACACCCCCCTCTATTACACCCCCCATACACCCAACACCCCCCCAGACACCATCCCCCCATACACCCCCCCCTCCATTACACCCCCCATCATACACCCAACATCCTCCCCCCCATACACCCAACACCACCCCCCTATACACCCCCCCATACACCCGACACCCCCCCAGACACCACCCCCCCATACACCCGACACCCCCCATAAACCCCCCACTCCATTACACCCCCCCATACACCCGGCACCCCCCAGACACCACCTCCCTATACACCCAGCACCACCCCCCATACACCCCCCCTCCATTACACCCCACCAGACACCACCCCACCAGACACCACCCCCCCCATACACCCGACACCCCCCCTCCATTGCACCCCCCCATACACCTGACACCCCCCATACACCCGACACCCCCCTCCATTAAACCCCCCCCATTTACCCGACACCCCCCTCCATTACACCCCCCTCCCATACACCCGACACCCCCCCCCATACACCCGGTACCCCCTCCATACACCCCCCCCCCTCCATTACACCGCCCCCCCATACACCGACACTTGTCCTGCGCTTTTCTCTATCCGGAGTGCTGGATGGAAGCCTCTGAACCTCCAATCACATAAATATAAATTATTAGCGCAATGGTAATGATCACAAAAATAACTGTAATAATGATCATAGCGGGAACATAGGCTGTGGCGCTGTACAAGCTGAGTGGGCCATAGAGCGCCCAGTTATACGACATTGTAAATAGTTTAGAAAATTGTAGTCAGAAAGATAGAAGTCCAGATTTCTTAGAATTCTCCATGATGGGGAGAGGAACGAGGAATACAAAAAAAATCAACAAAAACAACTCCATGAAATGAAAATTGGGTCATTGTAACATTTTTTAATATTAAATCTGCAGCAGGATACATATTTTTTTATTTCCATCTAGAAGATCCTAGTTCAAAGTCACATTATTAAAGTTCCAGCACTGCCACCGGGATCATGTGACAAGAGGCTGCAGTCCTGCTCTGACCATACACCAGAGATTGGAGGATTCTGCCAGATTACAAGGCTGAGTTTATGGCATTAGAATGGAGCTGAGCTCAGCCATAAGAGATTTCTCAGGACTTCCTTTCTCTGACATTTCGGATTGATTTTCAGGGCTCAGAGGTTCCTGGAGGTCAGATATCTGGGATCCTGCCAACTGTCTGTCTTCACTCACCATCTCCCAGCTCCCGAGTGTTCATAACAGAGACACATAACAAAGGCCCATATTATTCTACATTCCTCCTAATCCTAGGACATAATCGCATAGGATTGCTAATTCCCTTCTGCGGCTTCTATTACTAGGATGATGGGTTAGGAATTGAAGTGCCAAACCAGTGGCACCATATGCAAGTCCAAATTCGAGTTATTTTAATGATAAATTGTTTATCAAGCCAACACATTTCGAGGGCTGCGCCCCCTTCATCAGGGCTTGAGAGACAACACCGCGTATTGTGGACTCAGGAATCCGTTCATGATAGATAGATAGATAGATAGATAGATAGATAGATAGATAGATAGATAGATAGATAGATAGATAGATAGATAGATAGATATAGATAGATAGATAGATAGATAGATAGATAGATAGATAGATAGATAGATAGATAGATAGATATGAGATACCCAACCCAGTTCATAGACTCAACAATTTCTCTGCCCTGATGAAGGGAGAAGAAGTTCAGCCCCTGAAACATGTTGGCTTTATCGATCATTGGAATAAACTTGTATCTGGATATATATATATATATTCCGGGGTGACACTTCCATCACTGCCCCCCCCCCCCCCCCCCAATCCCTCGCACAGCACATGGTGATGATGATGAAGGTGATGATGATGAAGGTGTTGATGATGAAGGTGATGATGGAAATCCTGCATTGTGCGGAAGCTTCCAGTCCTTAGCGTCCCTGCACCCCACTATCACCCCATCATTGGATGATGAAAATATAAAATGAGAGATAAAGGATCCGCGTCTTCCCAGCATGCATTGTGCAGAACAAGCGATCGTATCCCTATAATGGTAAATTCTACACCAGGGACTTCTCCAGGACTAAACTTGAAGCCAAAACTGGAGAGACTCCTGACCGTCCTTGGAAATCAGTCCCAGCTGCGCATTCTGACCTTTCCATACATGACCTTGTCCTTACCCCTCTGTGTGACCTTCTCCTCCTACCCCTCTGTCATTAATGGGGGAGGGGGGGGGCGTGTGCTCTGAACACCCCGGGGCAATTTCATCCAACGGGTCGGGTGTCCTGTGACTGCTGGGACCATCAATAGTCCTTCCTGAGTGATCCTTATCCTCAATTTGACCCCTGGCCTCACTCCCTCTGCCCTGTCTGTAGTCACCCCTCCATGAATCTAGTGGGGCAGTAATAGGGACCTTGGGGGGCGCAAAAGAAGAGAAGGTCACCCTGACGACGCCTTCTCTGACCAGAGCCTCTCCCCTCCTCTGGAACTCCCTACTTCAATGTGACCAGAGCCTCTCCCCTCCTCTGGAACTCCCTACTTCAATGTGACCAGAGCCTCTCCCCTCCTCTGGAACTCCCTACCATTAATCTGACCATAGCCTCTCCCAACCCCTGGAACTCCCTACTCAAATCTGTCCAGAGCCTCTCCCACCCTCTGGAATTCCCTACTCCAATCTGTCCAGCGCCTCTCCCACCCTCTGGAATTCCCTACTCCAATCTGTCCAGAGCCTCTTCCCTCCTCTGGAACTCCCTACCATTAATCTGACTAGAGCCTCTCCCAACCCCTGGAACTCCCTACTCCAATCTGTCCAGAGCCTCTCCCACCCTCTGGAACTCCCTACTTCAATCTGTCCAGAGCCTCTCCCACCCTCTGGAACTCCCTACTTCAATCTGTCCAGAGCCTCTCCCACCCTCTGGAACTCCCTACTCCAATCTGTCCTGAGTCTCTCCCACCCTCTGGAACTCCCTACCATTAATCTGACCATAGCCTCTCCCAACCTCTGGAACTCCCTACTCCAATCTGACCAGAGCCTCTCCCATCCTCTGGAACTCCCTAATCCAATCTGTCCAGAGCCTCGTCCATCCTCTGAAACTCCCTACCCCAATCTGACCAGAGCCTCTCCCACCCTCTGGAACTCCCTACTCCAATCTGACCAGAGCCTCTCCCACCCTCTGGAACTCCCTACTCCAATCTGACCAGAGCCTCTCCCACCCTCTGGAACTCCCTACTCCAATCTGACCAGAGCCTCTCCCACCCTCTGGAACTCCCTACCCCAATCTGAGCAAAGCCTCTCCCATCCTCTGGAGCTCCCTACTCCAATCTGTCCAAAGCCACTCTCCCACCCTTTGGAATTCCTTACTCCAATCTGTCCAGCTGTCTGCCTTTAGGGGAAACCTATCCCATCTCCACCTAACACCTGGAATTTTACTTTCTCCATTAACCAATCCCCACACTTTCCCTCTCCCTTTAGATTGTAAGCTCCCAGGGCCCTCTTAACCCTCTTGCGTTGAATTGTATGGTAATTGTACTGTGTAAGCCTCTGACCCGAAATACAAACCTACAAACTGCAAACAATAGCGGTGAGACAGAAGCTAAGAATCCGGGAAAGCTTGTCTACAATCAGGATACTTTTGCCGTGGTTGCAAAGAGAAATATAAATATTTTGCCATCACCACAAAGCGAAAAACGTCTGCAGACTGAGAAGGAAACATTCGATACAACACTGCATGTTATATTCATCTTTATCCTATGAACGTGGAGTGCCCCTTTAAGTTTCATTCGGAGGAGCAGAGAGCGGAAGTGTCGCTGTGCGTCGCCTCGTGTGAACTTCTCCTATGATTAGCTCTATTCCCAGCGCTCTTCACACCTTTCTCTAATCTGTCAGTCCTTTCACCACCACTAAGCCGCGACCGCACCGAAAAAAGTGTGGAAATGATTCCCAGATATCTCCGATAACGGCGGATCGTCTCGGCACAGAGACACACCGAGCCGCCGCCGAGATCTCCAGTGAGATTTTCTTTAAGGGAATCGTTTGGGATTTTTTTTATTATTATTATTTTTAAATAATAAAAAAAACTTTGGAGATTTTAACAGTTTTTTTTGTTTTCTTTATAAATGTGACCAGCTTAAACCTACCATCATGTATTAGGTTAATACAGTTCCTTGAAAAAGTATTCACACCCCTTGAAATTTTCCACATTTTGTCATGTTACCACCAAAAACGTAAATGTATTTTATTGGGATTTTATGTGATAGACCAACACAAAGTGACACATAATTGTGAAGTGGAAGGAAAATGATAAATGGTTTTCAACATTTTTTACAAATAAATATGTGAAAAGTGTGGGCGGACATTTGTATGGCGCCCCCCGGAGTCAATACTTTGTAGAACCCCCTTTCACTGCAATTACAGCTGCAAGTCTTTTTGGGGATGTCTCTACCAGCTTTGCACATCTAGAGAGGGACATTTTTGCCCATTCTTCTTTGTAAAATATCTCAAGCTCTGTCAGATTGGATGGAGAGCGTCTGTGAACAGCAATTTTCAAGTCTTGCCACAGATTCTCAATGTGATTTAGGTCTGGACTGTGACTGGGCCATTCTAAAACATGAATATGCTTTGATCTAAACCATTCCATTGTAGCTCTGGCTGTATGTTTCGGGTCGTTGTCCTGCTGGAAGGTGAACCTCCACCCCAGTCTCAAGTCTTTTGCAGACTCTAACAGGTTTTCTTCTAAGATTGTCCTGTATTTGGCTCCATCCATCTTCTCATCAACTCTGACCAGCTTCCCTGTCCCTGCTGAAGAAAACCATCCCCACCACATGATGCTGCCACCACCATGTTTCACGGTGGGGATGGTGTGTTCAGGGCGATGTGTAGTGTTAGTTTTCCCCCACACATAGCGTTTTGCTTTTAGGCCAAAAAGTTCATTTTTGGTCTCATCTGACCAGATCACCTTCTTCCACATGTTTGCTGTGTCCTCCACATGGCTTCTCGCAAACTACAAACAGGACTTCTATGACTTTCTTTCACCAATGTCTTTCTTCTTGTCACTCTTCCATAAAGGTCAGATTTGTGGAGAACACGACCAATAGTTGTCCTGTGGACAGATTCTCCCTCCTGAGCTGTGGATCTCTGCAGCTCCTCCAGAGTTACCATGGACCTTTGGCTTCTTCTCTGATGAATGTTCTCCTTGCCCGGCTGGTCAGTTTAGGTGGACGGCCATGTCTTGGTAGGTTTGCAGTTGTGCCATACTCTTTCCATTTTCAGATGATGGATTGAACAGAGCTCCGTGAGATGTTCAAAGCTTGGGAGATTTTTTCATAACCCAACCCTCCTTTATATTTCTCCACAACTTTATCCCTGACCTGTCTGGTGTGTTCCTTGGCCTTCATGATGCTGTTTGTTCATGAAGGTTCTCTAACAAACCTCTGAGGGCTTCACAGAACAGCTGCATTTATACTGAGGTTAAATTACACACAGGTGGACTCTATTTATTAATTAGGTGACTTCTGGAGGCAATCGGTTCCACTAGATTTTAGTTAGGGGTATCAAAGTAAAGGGGGCTGAATACAAATGCCCCCCCATACTTTTCACATATTTATTTGTAAAAAAATTGAAAATCATTTATCATTTTACTTCCACTTCACAATTAGGTGCCAGTTTGTGTTGGTCTATCATAAAAGCCCAATAAAATACATTACCATGAAAAAATGTGGAAAATATCAAGGGGTATGAATACTTTTTGAAGGCACTGTGTGTCACAAGCCTCACCTCTATATACTGTATAGTTTGTTACTGTATATGAGGCGATTCAGTTCACTTTTGCAGCGCTATACAAGTCTTTCATTCATTCATATGTGTATGGTGGTCGCCATTACTTGGATTTAACCACTTCAATACGGGACACTTTCACCCCCTTCCTGCCCAGGCCAATTTCCAGCTTTCAACCCTGTCACACTTTGAATGACAAAAAAATAATAATTTATGAAGTTTTTGCATTCAGACCTGTGCAGAGCATTACAAGGGGGATCAGTGTGCACAGGTGCAATGCAGAGGCATGCGCAATGTTTATCCCGGGGCCCAGGTCCATACAGAAGGACAAATGTTCGTAGGAAGTGCTGAATGAACTACAACTGCGACAATGTCACCTCCCTGCTGCCAACATGATCTGCTGAGTCCCTCTGCCATGGTACAACAAGGGACTTGTAGTATTTTTATTGATTGGTCCTCGTGAATGGATGAAGCACCATGGTGAATTCCAACAATAAGAACCACCTACAGTAAGAAAAATCCGGCAATTCAGTGTGGGGGGGGGTTGAGGGGGGTGTATGTGACCATTCTTCACATTACACCCTAAATATGACCTTACTTACCAATCTGTTTCCCCTCCCCTCAATTATTAATCTAACCCCTTCAACCTTAATCCTCAACCTGACCACCCCTTGCACTCAACCTAAACCCAAAAACCCTACCTACCAATCCGTTTCCCCTGCCCCCCAATCATTTACATAACTCCTGCACCCTGGTCTTCAACCTAACCATCCCTCACACTCAACCTAAACCCAAAACCCTATCTACCAATTCATTACCCCTGCCCCCAATCATTAACTTGACCCCGGTACCCTAATCCTTAACGTAACCACCCCTCAACCTAAACCCAAAAACCCCACCTGCCGATCCATTATCCCTGCCCCCCCAATCATTAACCTAACTCCTACACCCTAATCATCAACCTAACCAGCCCTCATACTCAACCTAAACCCAAAACCTTACCCACTGATCCATTATCCCTGACCCCCAATCACTAAGTTAACCCCTGCATCCTTATCATCTACCTAACCACCCCTCAACTTAAACCCAAAACCCTACTTGCCGATCCATTATCCCTGCCCCCCAATTATTAACCTAACCTCTGCACCCTAATCATCAACCTAAGTACGCCTCACACTCAACCTAAACCCAAAACCCAATCTGCCGATCCATTATCCTTGCCCAACCAATCATTAGGTTAACCCCTGAACCCTAATCCTCAACCTAACCATCCCTTACACTCAACCTAAACCCAAAACCCTACCTGCCGATCCATTATTCCTTCCCCCCAATCATTAGGTTAACCCCTGCACCCTAATCCTCAACCTAACCACCCATTACACTCAACCTAAACCCAAAACCCTACCTGCCAATCCATTATCCCTGCCCCCCAATCATTAGGTTAACCCCTGCACCCTAATCCTCAACCTAACCACACCTCATACTCAACCTAAACCCTACCTACCAATCCATTAACCCTGCCCCCCAATCATTAAGTTAACCCCTACACCCTAAATCTCAACCTAGCCATCCTTCACAATCAACCTAAACCCACAACCCCTACCTAGCGATCCATTATCTCTGTCCCCAATCATTAATCTAACCCCTGCACCTTCATTCTCAACCTAACCACCCCCTCACACTCAACCTAAAACCAAAACCCTACCTGCCGATCCATTATCTCTGCCCCTAATCATTAACCTAACTCCTGCACCCCTCACACTCAACTTGAATCGAAAAAGTCTAAAAAGTGGACTGTGCCTTTAAAGGGGAACTCTGCTAAGCCTAGTCTGAGTTTCAAGGAGAACCTCAAACTGAATTTTGAATAGATTGACTAGACTAAAACCCCAGTTTTATTGTCAAGCATATGGCATTCCTGAGCTTGGTGCCCACCCACCATCGCCAGCCTATCCAGCTCAGCAGACAAAACATCACTTCCCCGGAGAAGAAGAACCGAGGTGCCTGTTGGAGTACCTTACTGATTCCTGAAGTGATATATTACATGCAAATTTTTAAAGAACGTCCGGCTCCACCCAGGATGGAAAATTAATCACCTGTCACGCCTGTTTGGAAAAGAGTCAATGGCTTCCAGGTGCTTCACTTTACAAGTAGGGTTAGGAAGGAGAATATATGAGTGACAGATCTACTTTGTCCTATGGGAGAGTCTGGATGGACGGGAGATGTTACTGGACCAGCTGGTAACCAGATAAAACATGGCATCAGTGACCTGTCTACAATATTTCACCTAGAGGGTGATGGATCAGTGTTGTATGATATTCCAGATGGAACAGTCTCTTTGTGAACTTGAAGTGGTCATTGAAAAACCAATAGACTCCCCATAAGCCCAAGCAGCTGCACATGCTCAGTTAGCTGGAGGGTAAACAAAGACATTGGAGAACCTGGGGTCAATGTCTGCTTGTTCAAAGATTCTGGAAAGAGGTTCTCTGCAATATAATCCCACATTTCTCTAGATCTTTGGGTTGCGTTAATCTGGTGTGTTCGTTTTAGGAATCTAGGTACTGGGGCAGTTGTCTTGACAAATTGCCATATGATAGTTTAGTATAGAAAAAGTTATACCTGAGACCCTACAGCTAAAAACCCAAAACCAAGTCACTTACATTAATTCCTAACCAGAAACTTCAATCCACTTCCCAATCTTCAACCAAGTCCCAAATCCTAAATGTCAATTCAAACTTTACTCCCAATAATTAACCATCCCTCCAACCCCTGCACCCTAATCCTCAACCTATCCACCCCTCACACTCCACCTAAACCCAAAAAACCCAACCTGCCAATCCATTACCCCTGCCCCCCAATCATTGACCTAACCCCTGCACCATAATCCTTGACCTAACCACCCCTCACACGCAATCCAAACCCAAAAACCCAACTTGCCAATCTATTATCCCTGCCCGAAACATTAACCTAACCCTACACCTAACCCTTCTTCACATTCAACCTAAACCCAAAAACCCTACCTGCTAATTTATTATTCCTGCCCCCCAATCATTAACCTAACCCCTAAATCCCAAACCTCAACCTAACCACCCCTCACTCAACCCAAACCAAAAACCCCACTTGCCAATCCATTATTCCTGTCTGGAAACATTGATCTAACCCCTGCAACCTAATCCTCGACCCAAACCCCAAAACCCAACTTGCCAATCCATTATCCCTGCCCCGAAACATTAACCTAACCCCCGCACCCTAATCCTCAACCTAATCATCCCTCACACTCAACCCAAACCTAAAAACCCAACTTGCCAATCCATTATCCCTGCCTGGAAACATTGACCTAACCCCTGCAACCTAATCCTCAATCCAACCACCCCTCACACTCAACCCATACCCAAAAACCCAACTTGCCAATCCATTATCCATGCCCCGAAACATTAACCAAACCCCTGCACCCCATCCCTCAACCTAACCACCCCTCACACTCAACCTAAACCCAAAACCCTACCTGCTATTTTATTATCCCTTTCCCCAATATAATCTCCACTGAATAATACATAATCACCCTAATCCCTACTCATCCCTTGCCCTCAACCGTCTGTACCCCACCCCCATCCTTATAATAATAAAAAGTGTCTAAACCGTAGAACAGAAATGTAATATATTGCACTTTACCAGTCCTTACATGTGGGGACTGCATTGGGTTTATTTCTTTTCAGGCTTTTTTTCCTTGATCTTCACCTAGTGATCCTGCCAGCACCTCACTTCCTGCCCCAGGGTGACAACACTCCCTCACTGTAATGTATCAGGACACCAGAAACAAGATAGGACTACAGGACCCCACCCTCCTCCTCTCCTCCATAACACAGCGGTCTGAGGAATGACAACAAAGATGAGAGTGACACTTGTCTGATTATAGCCCATGTTGTATCTGAGGACTACTCCTATGTTACATTGTATCTAAGGACTACTCCTGTGTTACATTGTATCTGAGGACTACTCCTGTGTTACATTGTATCTGAGGACTACTCCAGTGTTACATTGTGAGGACTACTCCTATGTTACATTGTATCTAAGGACTACTCCTGTATTACATTGTATCTAAGGACTACTCCTGTGTTACATTGTATCTGAGGACTACTCCTATGTTACATTGTATCTGAGGACTACTCCAGTGTTACATTGTGAGGACTACTCCTATGTTACATTGTATCTAAGGACTACTTCTATGTTACATTGTATCTGAGGACTACTCCTGTGTTACATTGTATGTGAGGACTGCTCCTATGTTACATTGTATCTGAGGACTACTCCTGTATTACATTGTATCTAAGGACTACTCCTGTGTTACATTGTATCTAAGGACTACTCCTGTATTACATTGTATCTGAGGACTACTCCAGTGTTACATTGTGAGGACTACTCCTATGTTACATTGTATCTGAGGACTACTCCTGTGTTACATTGTATTTGAGGACTACTCCTGTGTTACATTGTATCTAAGGACTACTCCTGTATTACATTGTATCTAAGGACTACTCCTGTGTTACATTGTATCTAAGGACTACTGCTGTATTACATTGTATCTAAGGACTACTCCTGTGTTACATTGTATCTGAGGACTACTCCTGTGTTACATTGTATCTGAGGACTACTCCAGTGTTACATTGTGAGGACTACTCCTATGTTACATTGTATCTGAGGACTACTCCAGTGTTACATTGTGAGGACTACTCCTATGTTACATTGTATCTAAGGACTACTCCTGTGTTGCATTGTGAGGACTACTCCTGTGTTACATTGTATCTGAGGACTACTCCAGTGTTACATTGTATGTGAGGACTGCTCCTATGTTACATTGTATCTGAGGACTACTCCTATGTTACATTGTATCTGAGGACTACTCCAGTGTTACATTGTATGTGAGGACTGCTCCTATGTTACATTGTATCTGAGGACTACTCCTGTGTTACATTGTATCTGAGGACTGCTCCTATGTTACATTGTATCTGAGGACTACTCCTGTGTTACATTGTATCTGAGGACTACTCCTATGTTACATTGTATCTGAGGACTACTCCTATGTTACATTGTATCTGAGGACTACTCCTATGTTACATTGTATCTGAGGACTACTCCTATGTTACATTGTATCTGAGGACTACTCCTGTGTTACATTGTATCTGAGGACTGCTCCTATGTTACATTGTATCTGAGGACTACTCCTGTGTTACATTGTATCTGAGGACTACTCCTATGTTACATTGTATCTGAGGACTACTCCTGTGTTACATTGTATCTGAGGACTACTTCTATGTTACATTGTATCTGAGGACTACTCCAGTGTTACATTGTATGTGAGGACTGCTCCTATGTTACATTGTATCTGAGGACTACTCCTATGTTACATTGTATCTGAGGACTACTCCTGTGTTACATTGTATCTGAGGACTGCTCCTATGTTACATTGTATCTGAGGACTACTCCTATGTTACATTGTATCTGAGGACTACTCCAGTGTTACATTGTATGTGAGGACTGCTCCTATGTTACATTGTATCTGAGGACTACTCCTATGTTACATAATTAACCATCCCTCCAACCCCTGCACCCTAATCCTCAACCTATCCACCCCTCACACTCCACCTAAACCCAAAAAACCCAACCTGCCAATCCATTACCCCTGCCCCCCAATCATTGACCTAACCCCTGCACCATAATCCTTGACCTAACCACCCCTCACACGCAATCCAAACCCAAAAACCCAACTTGCCAATCTATTATCCCTGCCCGAAACATTAACCTAACCCTACACCTAACCCTTCTTCACATTCAACCTAAACCCAAAAACCCTACCTGCTAATTTATTATTCCTGCCCCCCAATCATTAACCTAACCCCTAAATCCCAAACCTCAACCTAACCACCCCTCACTCAACCCAAACCAAAAACCCCACTTGCCAATCCATTATTCCTGTCTGGAAACATTGATCTAACCCCTGCAACCTAATCCTCGACCCAAACCCCAAAACCCAACTTGCCAATCCATTATCCCTGCCCCGAAACATTAACCTAACCCCCGCACCCTAATCCTCAACCTAATCATCCCTCACACTCAACCCAAACCTAAAAACCCAACTTGCCAATCCATTATCCCTGCCTGGAAACATTGACCTAACCCCTGCAACCTAATCCTCAATCCAACCACCCCTCACACTCAACCCATACCCAAAAACCCAACTTGCCAATCCATTATCCATGCCCCGAAACATTAACCAAACCCCTGCACCCCATCCCTCAACCTAACCACCCCTCACACTCAACCTAAACCCAAAACCCTACCTGCTATTTTATTATCCCTTTCCCCAATATAATCTCCACTGAATAATACATAATCACCCTAATCCCTACTCATCCCTTGCCCTCAACCGTCTGTACCCCACCCCCATCCTTATAATAATAAAAAGTGTCTAAACCGTAGAACAGAAATGTAATATATTGCACTTTACCAGTCCTTACATGTGGGGACTGCATTGGGTTTATTTCTTTTCAGGCTTTTTTTCCTTGATCTTCACCTAGTGATCCTGCCAGCACCTCACTTCCTGCCCCAGGGTGACAACACTCCCTCACTGTAATGTATCAGGACACCAGAAACAAGATAGGACTACAGGACCCCACCCTCCTCCTCTCCTCCATAACACAGCGGTCTGAGGAATGACAACAAAGATGAGAGTGACACTTGTCTGATTATAGCCCATGTTGTATCTGAGGACTACTCCTATGTTACATTGTATCTAAGGACTACTCCTGTGTTACATTGTATCTGAGGACTACTCCTGTGTTACATTGTATCTGAGGACTACTCCAGTGTTACATTGTGAGGACTACTCCTATGTTACATTGTATCTAAGGACTACTCCTGTATTACATTGTATCTAAGGACTACTCCTGTGTTACATTGTATCTGAGGACTACTCCTATGTTACATTGTATCTGAGGACTACTCCAGTGTTACATTGTGAGGACTACTCCTATGTTACATTGTATCTAAGGACTACTTCTATGTTACATTGTATCTGAGGACTACTCCTGTGTTACATTGTATGTGAGGACTACTCCTGTGTTACATTGTATGTGAGGACTACTCCTGTATTACATTGTATCTAAGGACTACTCCTGTATTACATTGTATCTAAGGACTACTCCTGTGTTACATTGTATCTAAGGACTACTCCTGTATTACATTGTATCTAAGGACTACTCCTGTATTACATTGTATCTAAGGACTACTCCTGTGTTACATTGTATCTAAGGACTACTCCTGTATTACATTGTATCTGAGGACTACTCCAGTGTTACATTGTGAGGACTACTCCTATGTTACATTGTATCTGAGGACTACTCCTGTGTTACATTGTATTTGAGGACTACTCCTGTGTTACATTGTATCTAAGGACTACTCCTGTATTACATTGTATCTAAGGACTACTCCTGTGTTACATTGTATCTAAGGACTACTGCTGTATTACATTGTATCTAAGGACTACTCCTGTGTTACATTGTATCTGAGGACTACTCCTGTGTTACATTGTATCTGAGGACTACTCCAGTGTTACATTGTGAGGACTACTCCTATGTTACATTGTATCTGAGGACTACTCCAGTGTTACATTGTGAGGACTACTCCTATGTTACATTGTATCTAAGGACTACTCCTGTGTTGCATTGTGAGGACTACTCCTGTGTTACATTGTATCTGAGGACTACTCCAGTGTTACATTGTATGTGAGGACTGCTCCTATGTTACATTGTATCTGAGGACTACTCCTATGTTACATTGTATCTGAGGACTACTCCAGTGTTACATTGTATGTGAGGACTGCTCCTATGTTACATTGTATCTGAGGACTACTCCTGTGTTACATTGTATCTGAGGACTGCTCCTATGTTACATTGTATCTGAGGACTACTCCTGTGTTACATTGTATCTGAGGACTACTCCTATGTTACATTGTATCTGAGGACTACTCCTATGTTACATTGTATCTGAGGACTACTCCTATGTTACATTGTATCTGAGGACTACTCCTATGTTACATTGTATCTGAGGACTACTCCTGTGTTACATTGTATCTGAGGACTGCTCCTATGTTACATTGTATCTGAGGACTACTCCTGTGTTACATTGTATCTGAGGACTACTCCTATGTTACATTGTATCTGAGGACTACTCCTGTGTTACATTGTATCTGAGGACTACTTCTATGTTACATTGTATCTGAGGACTACTCCAGTGTTACATTGTATGTGAGGACTGCTCCTATGTTACATTGTATCTGAGGACTACTCCTATGTTACATTGTATCTGAGGACTACTCCTGTGTTACATTGTATCTGAGGACTGCTCCTATGTTACATTGTATCTGAGGACTACTCCTATGTTACATTGTATCTGAGGACTACTCCAGTGTTACATTGTATGTGAGGACTGCTCCTATGTTACATTGTATCTGAGGACTACTCCTATGTTACATTGTATCTGAGGACTACTCCTATGTTACATTGTATCTGAGGACTACTCCTATGTTACATTGTATGTGAGGACTGCTCCTATGTTACATTGTATCTGAGGACTACTCCTATGTTACATTGTATCTGAGGACTACTCCTATGTTACATTGTATCTGAGGACTACTCCTATGTTACATTGTATCTGAGGACTACTCCTGTGTTACATTGTATCTGAGGACTACTTCTATGTTACATTGTATCTGAGGACTACTCCAGTGTTACATTGTATGTGAGGACTACTCCTATGTTACATTGTATCTGAGGACTACTCCTGTGTTACATTGTATCTGAGGACTACTTCTATGTTACATTGTATCTGAGGACTACTCCAGTGTTACATTGTATCTGAGGACTACTCCAGTGTTACATTGTATCTGAGGACTACTCCAGTGTTACATTGTATCTGAGGACTACTCCTGTGTTACATTGTATCTGAGGACTACTTCTATGTTACATTGTATCTGAGGACTACTCCAGTGTTACATTGTATGTGAGGACTACTCCTGTGTTACATTGTATGTGAGGACTGCTCCTGTGTTACATTGTATCTGAGGACGGCTCCTCTATTCCTGCAGGCGGCGGTGAAGGGTTAAGTCGGGATCCCGCTGACACAGCACTGCCATACATGGTAGAGGAGGACATGGAGCCGCATTGGTGGAATTCCAGCATGGACAGCAGTGCCGGCTGAAGAGTTTCCATGATGTCAGGATCCCAGCATGCACTGGGCCAGCACTGGGGGGACACTGGAGGACGCTCAGTGCAGCCATCTGGATGACATTTGTCTCTGGAGTGGAGCAGCTCCCAGGACCCGGGGTCAGGAGCACCATGGGGAAGAGTTCTGCCGCCGGTCCTGTGCGGCGCGGTGAGGAATATCACCAATCTACAGCGTGCAGCCAATACGCAGCCTCAAATCTGAGCTTCACGCTGTGTGCCTTAAAGGGTCACCCCACCCAGCCAACTGCATCCCATGGATCACCTGATGAATCTGTCATAAAGGAGTCCTAATGCACCCCCAACTATTTATTATCACCAGAGACCAGCGCCAGACGGCGATCCCCGGCGCTCACTGCGGCTGTCATGAATCTGGGATCAGCAGATATTGTCAGAAATCCAGTGTGAGACTTCCTGTAATAAAGACCGCTCACTGCTGCCCTCTCTCCTTGTGCAGGGTGACCGGTCTTGTCTCCGCCCCCCTCCTGTAGTTTTCTGCAGGCAACCTGTAGTGGGTGGAGCCTCCTGGGTCCCTCCCACAGCTCTGCTCTCTGCACAGGCTATGTACAGCACAGTGATGATGACACTGCTACTTTTACAAGTTAGTATCTGGGTTTGCAAAGGCATTAGGTGCACACAAAGTGTATATATATATATATATATATATATGTATATATATATATATATATATATATATATATATACACACACCCTATATTACCAAAAGTATTGGGACGCCTGCCTTTACACGCATATGAACTTTAACGGCATCCCAGTCTTAGTCCGTAGGGTTCAATATTGAGTTGGCTCCGCCCTTTGCAGCTATAACAGCTTCAACTCTTCTGGGAAGGCCGTCCACAAGGTTTAGGAGGGTGTCTATGGGAATGTTTGACCATTCTTCCAGAAGAGCATTTGTGAGGTCAGGCACTGATGTTGGATGAGAAGGTCTGGCTCTAATTCATCCCAAAGGTGTTGTATCGGGTTGAGGTCAGGACTCTATGCAGGCCAATCAAGTTCCTGCACCCCAAACTCCCTCATCCATGTCTTTATGAACCTTGCTTTGTGCACTGGTGGGCAGTCATGTTGGAACAGGAAGGGGACATCCCCAAACTGTTCCCACAAAGTTGGGAGCCTGAAATTGTCCAAAATGTCTTGGTATGCCGACGCCTTAAGAGTTCCCTTCACTGGAACTAAGGGGCCAAGTCCAACCCCTGAAAAACAACTCCAACACCTTAATCACCCCTCCACCAGTGGCGGCTGGTGCTCCATTTTGGGGGTGGGGGGGTGTCAAACACACCAATCGCCATCTATCCCGGTCGGTCAGTGCCCCAACCCCCACTCCTGAGGGCTGGATTGTCCGACAGCCCACCGGCCCTGCATGAACCCCATCTAGGTCCCGGCTCAACGGCCTCACAGAATCTTCCCGGCAGCTTCTGCGTCTCCTCTTCCTCAGTGGCCAATGCAGTCACTTCTCCTCTCGGACAATCGGGTCTCAGGATCTGCTTCCTGATTGGCCGGGAGGAGAATCATGAAGACAATAGCCCCCCCCCACACAAGTGGGTGGGAGCACTGCACCCCGAGCCCACCCTTTTTGAAGCCAATTCGAGCCTCTGGCTCTAATTGCGTGCTTTGAAAAAAAAAAACATTGGAGTCCATGCATCCGGCGCCCTGCATGTAGATTAGGGTCTGGACGCATGGATTGGAGGAAGGGGGGGGCAGCACCCCTGCACCCCATATGGACAGGCCGCCACTGCCCTTCACCAAATGATTTGGACCAGTGCACAAAGCAAGGTCCATAAAGACATGGATGAGTGAGTTTGGGGTGGAGGAACTTGACTGGCCTGCACAGAGTCCTGACTTCAACCTGATAGAACACTTTTGGGGTGAATTAGAGTGGAGACTGTGGGCCAGGCCTTCCCGTCCAACATCAGTGCCTGACCTCACAAATGGGCTTCTGGAAGAATGGTCAAACATTCCCATAGACACACTTCTAAACCTTGTGGACGGCCTTCCCAGAAGAGTTGAAGCTGTTATAGCTGCAAAGGGCGGAGCCAACTCAATATTGACCCCTACGGACTAAGACTGGGATGTCATTAAAGTTCATGTGCGTGTAAAGGCAGGTGTCCCAATACTTTTGGCAAGAGTATATATATATATAAAACCTCTTTCAGGCTGGATTCACACTTATATGTTGCAGTAACACATGTATTACCGCGCACGTTACCATAACACACAGTAATGCGCCTGTCCTGCATTTTGAATGGCACACCAATGAACCCAGGCATTGCGTGACAAAAAATGGGTCAGGTGTGATTTTAGGCACTTCAGGGTGCGTTGGCAGTCCATTTATTTTAACTGAACACATGACTACACATGACAACACGTGACAACACGTGACAACGCGTGACAACACATGACAACACATGACAACACGTGACAACACATGACAACACATGACAACACGTGACAACACGTGACAACACATGACAACACATGACAACACGTGACCACATATGACAACACGTGACAACACGTAACAACACATGACAAACCGTGACAACACATGACAACACGTGACCACACATGACAACACGTGACCACATATGACAACACGTGACCACATATGACAACACGTGACAACACGTAACAACACATGACAAACCGTGACAACACATGACAACACGTGACCACACATGACAACACGTGACCACATATGACAACACGTGACCACATATGACAACACGTGACAACACGTAACAACACATGACAAACCGTGACAACACATGACAACACGTGACCACACATGACAACACGTGACCACACATGACAACACGTGACCACACGTGACAACACGTGACAACACATGACAACACGTGACCACACATGACAACACGTGACCACATATGACAACACGTGACAACACGTAACAACACATGACAAAGCGTGACAACACATGACAACACGTGACCACACCTGACAACACGTGACCACACATGACAACACGTGACCACACGTGACAACACGTGACAACACATGACAACATGTGACCACACATGACAACACGTGACAACACATGACCAAACGTGACAACATATGACAACACGTGACCACATATGACAACACGTGACAACACGTAACAACACATGACAAAGCGTGACAACACATGACAACACGTGACCACACCTGACAACACGTGACCACACATGACAACACGTGACCACACGTGACAACACGTGACAACACATGACAACATGTGACCACACATGACAACACGTGACAACACATGACAAAACGTGACAACGCATGACAACATATGACAACACATGACTCGGGGTTCATGCGCTAGGGTGTGTTTTGTGAGCGTGTTCCCAACACATGGAAACCAAAACAAATAATGGTTCCCTATGAATGCAGGTCACACCAGCGTGTTGTGTTGCATTTGCCCAGCTCTGAATAAAGTACAGCGTTTATTTCTTTCTATTTTCAGCGCAATGCAACAAAACACACATACAGTATACACACAACATAAATTAAGGCAAAAAAGCCAAAATCAAACACAAAGCATGTAAAATGCAAAGCAAAGCATTACAAAAAGAATGCAGGACTCAGTAGTGGGGTCTTTCGGTGAACTCGGGTGAATGCGTCCCGAGCAGATCCGGCACCGAGGGGGGGAGACAAATACTTTGGCTATTTTTATTCGGCTGCCTTCTGAGCAAGTCGTGGTTTGCGGTGCCCTCAGACCCTGGGAGAGAGACGAGGAGGACATGAGGCAGCAGTTTACTCTGCGCTGCGTCCAGCCCACAGAACCGGGCTAAACCCATGACACAGCTCTACTGCTGGAGGGGCCCCACAGCTGACCTCTCAGGGGCCCATTACTGGGGGGGTTTAGGGGAAATTCTGGTCTCACGGGAAAGCAGGACATTGGGAAATGTCACCATTGTATTCTATTTTTGGATATATACTCTATATATAGATCGATCTATCTTATCTATCTATCTATCTATCTATCTATCTATCTATCTATCTATCTATCTATCTATCTATCTATCTATCTATCTATCTATCTATCTATCTATCTATCGTCTATATACAGTCTCACAAAAGTGAGTACACCCCTTATATTTTTGTAAATCTTTTCTTCTATCTTTTCATGTGACAACACTGAAGAAATGACACTTGTCTACAATGTAAAGTAGTGAGTGTACAGCTTGTATAACAGTGTAAATTTGCTGTCCCCTCAAAATAACTCAACACACAGCCATTAATGTCTAAACCGCTGGCAACAAAAGTCAGTACACCCCTAAGTAAAAATGTCCAAATTGGGCCCAATTAGCCATTTTCCCTCCCCGGTGTCATGTGACTCATTAGTGTTACAAGGTCTCAGGTGTGAATGGGAAGCAGGTGTGTTAAATTTGGTGTTATCGCTCTCACTCTCTCATACTGGTCACTGGAAGTTCTACATGGCACCTCATGGCAAAGAACTCTCTGAGGATCTGAAAAAAAAGAATTGTTGCTCTACATAAAGATGGACTAGGCTATAAGAAGATTGCCAAGACCCTGAAACTGAGCTGCAGCACGGTGGCCAAGACCATACAGCGGTATAACAGGACAGGTTCCACTCAGAACAGGCCTCGTCATGGTCGACCAAAGAAGTTGAGGTCACGTGCTCAGCGTCATATCTAGAGGTTGTCTTTGGGAAATAGATGTATGAGTGCTGCCAGCATTGCTGCAGAGGTTGTAGGGGTGGGGGGTCAGCCTGTCAGTGCTCAGACCAAACGCCACACACTGCATCAAATTGGTCTGCATGGCTGTCATCCCAGAAGGAAGCCTCTTCTAAAGATGATGCACAAGAAAGACTGCAAACAGTTTGCTGAAGACAAGCAGACTAAGGACATGGATTACTGGAACCATGTCCTGTGGTCTGATGAGACCAAGATAAACGTATTTGGTTCAGATGGTGACAAGCGTGTGTGGAGGCAACCAGGTGAGGAGTACAAAGACAAGTGTGTCTTGTCTACAGACAAGCATGGTGGTGGGAGTGTCATGGTCTGGGGCTGTATGAGTGCTGCCAACACTGAGGAGCTACAGATCATTGAGGGAACCATGAATGCCAACATGTACTGTGATATACTGAAGAAGAGCATGATCCCCTCCCTTCAGAGACTGGACCGCAGGGCAGTATTCCAACATGATAACGACCCCAAACACACCTCCAAGATGACCACTGCCTTGATAAAGAAGCTGAGGGTAAAGGTGATGGACTGGCCAAGCATGTCTCCAGACCTAAACCCTATTGATCATCTGTGGGACATCCTCAAACGGAAGGTGGAGGAGCGCAAGGTCTCTAACATCCACCAGCTCTGTGATGTCATCATGGAGGAGGGGAAGAGGACTCCAGTGACAACCTGTGAAGCTCTGGTGACCTCCATGTCCAAGAGGGTTAAGGCAGTGCTGGAAAATAATGGTGGCCACACAAAATATTGACACTTTGGGCCCAATTTGGACATTTTGACTTAGGGGTGTACTCACTTTTGTTGCCAGCGGTTTAGTTATTAATGGCTGTGTGTTGAGTTATTTTGAGGGGACAGCAAATGTAGCAAAGTGTCATTTCTTCAGTGTTGTCACATGAAAAGATAGAAGAAAATATTTACAAAAATGTAGTAGTACCCGGAGGAACCCGCCCAGGCACAGGGAGAACATGCGATTCCTAGGCAGGTAGTGCCGTGGTTGGGATTTGAACCCATGACCTCAGTGCTGTCACATTTACTAGTATTGTATATTGCTGTGCCAGGGTCCATAGACAATGAGAAGAGCCAATGTCAGACCTCCCATGCCACCATAAATGAAGAGCGTCCAGAAGGATGGGGGGCTCCTTGGCACAGCAGCAGCCAATTTTGGGGTCCCAGGATGTGTGCCCCTCCCCCTGTTCAGCTGCAGATCTGGCGGTGTTTGGCTGCATTGCCGGTGACTGTCCTGGTAATCCGAGCGCCAGGAATTCGCTCCTGCAATCCTTCTGTCAGCGCCTCGTATGCGGATCTTCTTTCATCACACCAGTAAAAAGCTGGAAGTCCAGGTGTGGACACTTTACAGCGAGAAGAAAACGGGGTGGGGGATTTACAAGCGCCGATAACGGCGTACAAGGTGCTGCAGCCCAATAAAGTGTCACCTTAGAAGGGGGTTTAATAGCATTACAGAGGGACATGAAAGGCCAGCGTGTGCTGACCTCTGACCCCGGGAGAAGCCGGCTGCTGGAAATCCGAGGCCCGATCTGCACCTGTCCAACGCCGTCTGCATAGCGGCCAACTTTCCTGGAAAAGATGGGGGGACGGTCCCGCCATGGGGATCAGTGGCGCTCTGCCACTCTTACCACCTGCTGCGGCGACTTGTGCTGCTACCTTCCTAGCAGGACTGTCCGTGGGTCATACGAACTGCAAATGCTCCTGCAGTAAGAGGGACCCCTGGTCACTACATCCTGGTCATGACTGAGTCTTCTATTAGGATTTAGGAGATTAATATAGAAGGACGAGTATTACAACTTCACTCAGTGACTTTGGACAGGCTGAGATGATGTCATCAGTCTGCTGCAGGCAGGAGGAAGCATTCCCACCGTCTCCTCTCCCCCAGTGATCAGACTGCAACATTGTAACTTTGCCTAGGCTGAGATAATACCATCAGTCTGCTGCAGGCAGGTTTAAGAATTTTCTCAGTCTCCCCTCCCCTCAAGGATCAGACTGCTACATTGTAACTTTGCCTAGGCTGAGATGAGGTCATCAGTCTGCTGCAGGTAGGAGGAAGCATTTTTTTCAGTCCCATCTTCCCTAGAGATCAGACTGCAACATTGTAACTTTGCCTAGGCTGAGATAATACCATCAGTCTGCTGCAGGCAGGTTTAAGAATTTTCTCAGTCTCCCCTCCCCTCAAGGATCAGACTGCTACATTGTAACTTTGCCTAGGCTGAGATGAGGTCATCAGTCTGCTTCAGGCAGGAGGAAGCACCAGAGAACACAGGAGGGGCTTCCATGCCCATACAGCAGGTAACTGGGGCTGGTTTGTAGGACCCCATTGGTGGCCACTTTGGGTTTGGGGGGCCATTTAGTTTTTCTCCTCTAGGGGCCCCCATTTCCGTCTCAGAAAAAACCCTTTTTATCATTAAAAATCCATTTTGAGCTCCACTCCAGTGATTTTGCCTAGGCTGAGATGATATCACCAGTCTGCTGCAGGCAGGGGGAAGTATTTCCTCAGTCTCCCCTCCCCCCAGTGATCAGACTGCAACCTTGTAACTTTGTAGTATCACAAGGTGAAATGCTGCAGCAGGGGGCTGATCTGTGTCAGACGTGAAGATAGCCAAGAACTGTACAGGCACCCGGATCTATATGATTGTGTCGTCTCTGAGCCGGCATCTACGTGATAGTGACCCTGGGTGATGCCTGGACAAAGATGGCGCCGTCCTTCCAGAGACAAAAGCAGATGAAGGTATTGTCGGGGAGTCCTGTGATCTTTGTGGGAGGTAATATATACCTGGAAGGGTCCCACTGAGCATGCATGACGGGTGACGGGTTCACTTTAAGTGCAGAGTTCAACTCAGGGGAACAGGAAACTACGGGGCGTTCTTTGCTTCCCCTTTTGAGAAATCATTTTGGTGCTTTTTTTAGTTCATTATTCATTTTAGTAAAAAAAAAAAATACGTTGGACTTTGTTTTCTAAGATGTGATGAGGGAAGGAGAGAAAATTCGCTGATCTGCTGGATAGCGGTTTGCAGAGGCTGCAGGATCCACAGATCTCCCCAGAGGTCACCAAAAGGTCACACCGGATGATTCCATTGGCTCTCATTCCACACCTGAATGGGCGGAGTATGCCGAGGAAGAAGATCAGGGAGGATGCCGAGGAAGAAGATCAGGGAGGATGCTGAGGAGGAAGATCAGGGAGGATGCTGAGGAGGAAGATCAGGGAGGATGCCGAGGAAGAAGATCAGGGAGGATGCTGAGAAGGAAGATCAGGGAGGATGCTGAGGAAGAAGATCAGGGAGGATGCTGAGGAGGAAGATCAGGAAGGATGCTGAGGAGGAAGATCAGGGAGGATGCTGAGGAGGAAGATCAGGGAGGATGCTGAGGAGGAAGATCAGGGAGGATGCCGAGGAAGAAGATCAGGGAGGATGCCGAGGAAGAAGATCAGGGAGGATGCCGAGGAGGAAGATCAGGGAGGATGCTGAGGAGGAAGATCAGGGAGGATGCTGAGGAGGAAGATCAGGGAGGATGCTGAGGAGGAAGATCAGGGAGGATGCCGAGGAAGAAGATCAGGGAGGATGCTGAGGAGGAAGATCAGGGAGGATGCTGAGGAGGAAGATCGGGGAGGATGCCGAGGAAGAAGATCAGGGAGGATGCTGAGAAGGAAGATCAGGGAGGATGCCGAGGAAGAAGATCAGGGAGGATGCCGAGGAGGAAGATCAGGAAGGATGCTGAGGAGGAAGATCAGGGAGGATGCCGAGGAGGAAGATCAGGGAGGATGCTGAGGAGGAAGATCAGGGAGGATGCTGAGGAGGAAGATCAGGGAGGATGCTGAGGAGGAAGATCAGGGAGGATGCTGAGGAGGAAGATCAGGGAGGATGCTGAGGAGGAAGATCAGGGAGGATGCTGAGGAGGAAGATCAGGGAGGATGCTGAGGAGGAAGATCAGGGAGGATACTGAGGAGGAAGATCAGGGAGGATGCTGAGGAGGAAGATCAGGGAGGATGCTGAGGAAGAAGATCAGGGAGAATGCTGAGGAGGAAGATCAGGGAGGATGCTGAAGAAGAAGATCAGGGAGGATGCTGAAGAGGAAGATCAGGGAGGATGCTGAAGAGGAAGATCAGGGAGAATGCTGAGAAGGAAGATCAGGGAGGATGCTGAGGAGGAAGATCAGGGAGGATGCTGAGGAAGCAGATCAGGGAGGATGCTGAAGAGGAAGATCAGGGAGGATGCTGAGGAGGAAGATCAGGGAGGATGCTGAGAAGGAAGATCAGGGAGGATGCCGAGGAAGCAGATCAGGGAGGATGCTGAAGAGGAAGATCAGGGAGGATGCTGGGGAGGAAGATCAGGGAGGATGCTGAGAAGGAAGATCAGGGAGGATGCTGAGGAGGAAGATCAGGAAGGATGCTGAGAAGGAAGATCAGGGATGATGCCGAGGAAGCAGATCAGGGAGGATGCTGAAGAGGAAGATCAGGGAGGATGCTGGGGAGGAAGATCAGGGAGGATGCTGGGGAAGAAGATCAGGGAGGATGCTGGGGAGGAAGATCAGGGAGGATGCTGAGGAGGAAGATCAGGGAGGATGCCGAGGAAGTAGATCAGGGAGGATGCCGAGCAAGAAGATCAGGGAGGATGCTGAGAAGGAAGATCAGGGAGGATGCTGAGAAGGAAGATCAGGGAGGTTGCTGAGAAGGAAGATCAGGGAGGATGCTGAGGAGGAAGATCAGGAAGGATGCTGAGGAGGAAGATCAGGGAGGATGCTGAGGAGGAAGATCAGGGAGGATGCTGAGGAGGAAGATCAGGGAGGATGCTGAGGAAGAAGATCAGGGAGAATGCTGAGGAGGAAGATCAGGGAGGATGCTGAGGAGGAAGATCACAGAGAGTGTAGATCTGGGGATCTATGAGCAAATATATAAGCAAGCTTTCTGAAAGTGCTCCTGATGATGTTGGTGACAAAACACGTAGGGGAGGTATCTAAGCAGAAAATGTAAAGCCTTGATGTCAGTTATCACTAGTTTAACACTCTAAAGGCCTGTACACACGATCAGAAAATCGTACAAAAAGTACACCAGATGTTTCCATTGGCTCTCATTCCACACTTACACGAGCGGAGGATGCTGAGGAGAAAGATCAGGGAGGATACTGAGGAGGAAGATCAGGGAGGATGCTGAGGAGGAAGATCAGGGAGGATGCTGAGGAGGAAGATCAGGGAGGATGCTGAGGAGGAAGATCAGGGAGGATGCTGAGGAGGAAGATCAGGGAGGACGGTGAGGAGGAAGATCAGGGAGGATGCTGAGAAGGAAGATCAGGGAGGATGCTGAAGAGGAAGATCAGGGAGGATGCTGAGGAGGAAGATCAGGGAGGACGGTGAGGAGGAAGATCAGGGAGGATGCTGAGGAGGAAGATCAGGGAGGACGGTGAGGAGGAAGATCAGGGAGGATGCTGAGAAGGAAGATCAGGGAGGATAATGAGAAGGAAGATCAGGGAAGATGCTGAGGAGGAAGATCAGGGAGGATGCTGAGAAGGAAGATCAGGGAGGATACTGAGGAGGAAGATCAAGGAAGATGCTGAGGAAGAAGATCAGGGAGGATGCTGAGAAGGAAGATCAGGGAGGATGCTGAGGAGGAAGATCAGGGAGGATGCTGAGGAGGAAGATCAGGGAGGATGCTGAGGAGGAAGATCAGGGAGGATACTGAGGAGGAAGATCAGGGAGGATGCTGAAGAGGAAGATCAGGGAGGATGCTGAGGAGGAAGATCAGGGAGGATGCTGAGGAGGAAGATCAGGGAGAGTGCGGATCTGGGGATCTATGAGCAAATATATAAGCAAGTTTTTTGAAAGTTCTCCTGATGATATTGGTGATGAAACGCGTAGGAAAGAAGCAAAGGGCTCTAAGCAGAAAATGTAAAACCTTGATGTCAGCGATCGCTAGTTTAACGTTCCTAAGGCCCGTACACACGATCAGAAAATTGTACAAGAGCCGATCATGACAGTTTATCCGATATTATCCGGACATGCACAAAAAATCAGTACAGTTGTCGTTCGAATATGCAATACAAATACACTTACAACACATAAAATTTTTATTCTGTCATACTAGAATTTTTGTGACTTTAATAAACTCTTCAGGTTCGATCTGAGATTAGCATGCAAAAAAACGATCATTCATCCGATAATCTCATCCTGTGTACCAGGCATACGGCATACGGCACCATTCCTAGTTGTTAATCTTCATCAATCAGTGTGATCACATGAGATTTGTTTACAAACAAACCAGCCAGCTTCAGCTGTCACTGAACCCGGGACTGGAAGACACAGCGACAGCTGCAGCGAGCAACATACAGCCGTCAGCGTGGATCCCAATGTGCAAAAAAGGAATTTGTTCTGTCCCATTTTTATGTTTTATATATTGAACTGCATGAGGTTATTATTTTTCTGTAATATGCTGACATCTAGTGGTGGTTTCTGGACACTAAAGCTTGTTTACTATTGTGGTTTGGTTTCTTCTCTCTGTCCCCTCCTGCTTAATCCTAGTTGGTTTAGTCCTAGCTAGACCCTCCCCATTTTTTCTTCTGTCTTCCCCTCCTGTCTGTTACTAGTTGGTTTAATCCTAGCTAAACCCTCCCCATTTTTTTATTCTGTCTTCCCCTCCTGTTTAGTACTAGTTGGTTTAGTCCTAGCTAGATCCTCCCCATTGCTTCCATGTTTCCTCAGTCAGTGTTACTTATTATTTGCAGAGACAGGGATTAGGAGAGTCAATGAGGGGGATTTACTAAAACTGGAGTAAACAGAATCTGGGGCAGCTCTGCATTGCATCAGCTTCTAGCTTTCAAGCTTAATTGAACAAGCAGAATTTAGAAGCTTATTGGTTACTAGACCCTACCCATTTTTTTCTTCTGTCTTACCCTCCTTTTTGTTACTAGTTGGTTTAATCCTAGCTAAACCCTCCCCATTTTTTTCTGTCTTCCCCTCCTGTTTAGTACTAGTTGGTTTAGTCCTAACTAGACCCTCCCCCTTTTTTTCTTCAATTTCCCCTCCTGTTAAGTACTAGTTGGTTTAGCCCTAGCTAGACCCTCCCCATTTTGTTCTTCTGTCTTCCCTTCTGTTTAGCACTTGTTGGTTAGTCCTAGCTAGACCCTCTGCCTTTTTTTTTCTTTCTTCCCCCCTTTGTTACTAGTTGGTTTAATCCTAGCTAAACCCTCCCCATTTTTTTCTTCTATTTTCCCCTCCTGTTTAGTACTAGCTAGACCCTCACCATTTTTGTCTTTTGTCTTCCCCTCCTGTTTAGTACTAGTTGGTTTAGTCTTAGCTGGACCCGCTCCATTTTGTCCTCTCTCCTCCCCTCCCGTTCAGTACTAGTTGGTTTAGTCCTAGCTAGACCCTCCCCATTTTGTCCTCTCTCTTCCCCTCCTGTTTAGTACTAGTTGGTTTAGTCCTAGCTAGACCCTCCCCATTTTTTTCTTCTGTCTTCCCTTGTGTTTAGCACTTGTTGGTTAGTCCTAGCTAGACCCTCCCCCTTTTTTCGTCTTTCTTCTCCCCGTTTGTTACTAGTTGGTTTAATCCTAGCTAAGCCCTCCCCATTTTTTTCTTCTATCTTCCACTCCTGTTTAGTACTGGTTGGTTTAGTCCTAGCTAGACCCTCACCATTTTTGTTTTTTGTCTTCCCCTCCTGTTTAGTGCTAGTTGGTTTAGTCTTAGCTGGACCCTCTCCATTTTGTCCTCTCTCCTCCCCTCCTGTTCAGTACTAGTTGGTTTAGTCCTAGCTAGACCCTCCCCATTTTGTCCTCTCTCTTCCCCTCCTGTTTAGTACTAGTTGGTTTAGTCCTAGCTAGAACCTCCCCATTTCTTCCACGTTCCCTCAGTCAGTGTTACTTATTTACAGAGACATGGCTTAGGAAAGTCAATGAGGGGTATTTACTAAGACTGGAGTAAACAGAATCTGAGGCAGCTCTGCATTGCAACCAATCAGCTTCTAGCTGCTTAAGCTTAAATGAACAAGCAGATCTTCAAAGGTCTATGGTCATGGGGGGCGGGGGTTGGGGGGGGGTAAGAAATTAAAACTTACCAAGTAGTTGGTAGCTTTCTGAACAGACTTGTGCAGATTACATTTTGATGGCAGATTAGGAACATCAGTAAAGGTAGCTAGGTCACACCAGTAGAGGTAATTATGTCATCAGTAGAGTGAGCTAGGTCACACTCGTTAACATAGCTAGGTCACACCAGTGGAGGTAAGTATGTCATCAGTAGAGGGTGCCAGGTCACACCAGTGGAGGGTGCCAGGTCACACCAGTGGAGGGTGTCAGGTCACACCAGTGGAGGGAGCTAGGACACACCAGTGGAGGGAGCTAGGTCACACCAGTGGAGGGAGCTAGGTCACACCAGTGGAGGGAGCTAGGTAACACCAGTGGAAGGAGCTAGGTCACACCAGTAAAGGAAGCTAGGTTACACCAGTAGAGGGAGCTGGGTCACTCCAGTAGAGGGAGTTGGGTAACACCAGTAGAGGGAGCTAGGTCACACCAGTGGAGGAAGCAAGGTCACACCAGTGGAGGAAGCTAGGTTACACCAGTAGAGGGAGCTGGGTCACTCCAGGAGAGGGAATTAGGTCAGACCAGTAGAGGGAGCTAGATCACACCAGTGGAGGGAGCTAGGTCACACCAGTGGAGGGAGCTGGGTCACTCCAGGAGAGGGAATTAGGTCACACCAGTAGAGGGAGCTAGATCACACCAGTAGAGGGAGCTAGGTCACACCAGTAGAGGGAGCTAGGTCACACCAGTAGAGGGAGCTAGATCACACCAGTAGAGGGAGCTAGATCACACCAGTAGAGGGAGCTAGTTCACAGTAGAGGGAGCTAGATCACACCAGTAGAGGGAGCTAGATCACACCAGTGGAGGGAGCTAGGTCACACCAGTGGAGGGAGCTAGGTCACACCAGTGGAGGGAGCTAGGTCACACCAGTGGAGGGAGCTGGGTCACTCCAGGAGAGGGAATTAGGTCACACCAGTAGAGGGAGCTAGATCACACCAGTAGAGGTAACTAAGTCACACCAATGGAGGGAGCTAGGTCACACCAGTAGAGGGAGCTAGGTCACACCAGTAGAGGGAGCTAGGTCACACCAGTGGAGGGAGCTAGGTCACTCCAGGAGAGGGAATTAGATCACACCAGTAGAGATATCTAAGTCACACCGGTAGAGGGAACTAGGTCACACCAGTAGAGGTAACTAGGTCACAGAGTGAAGAACTGGTAACACTGAACAGATTGGTCACCAAGATACATTACTTCAGCAGAAAAAAAAAATGAGGTCACAAGCCTGGCTGTGCTATTTGGCAGAGGTGCCTGAATCATAACAGTGGCTGAATGAGTTTGCAGATGATTTGGGAGATAATAGCGGGCACCTGCCCCCTCCCATTCCTCACATTTGGATGTGTGATGCTGGAGGAAGTATGGCCAAGTCCAAGTCCTGGATATCTCCCAAGTTTTAACAATGAATCTAGAGGGATGGCCGGAATTCCAAGTTCCAAATAACAGAGTGACCCGCCCACTTTGCCCGCATTTTAATAGATTTCAGCAAGTGCCCAGAAATGTCCCCCGAACATCAGGACTGAGTAAAGATCTGCAATACAATTTCTAAAATCCTTGCGATGCGTCTAGGTGACTTGGACGTTTTTTTTTGTAAAAAATGGAAAACCGCTTTAAGGTCTTCCATTCTGATTCCTTTCCGCCATCCAGGAATCTGACAATAAAAGGCAACATTGTGTCACCCCAGGCACAGGCTTCACCGCCACCCCGACAACGCCGCGCAGCCAGAGCCAAGTGTCCTAATTAAACCTGTCGCTGGTGATGAGAAGAGGGCAGAGAGCCAGACGGTGGAATCGATTCCCCCCGGAGAGAAGATCAGATCCTGGCCCCAAACACAACACGCATGTACACGCCGAACGCCCGACTCCGGAGACAAAGACACAAATTAAGTGTATAATCAGGGAAACAAAAACATCGGAAGAGACACATTGGGATTGATTTACTAAAACTGGAGAGAGCAAAATCCGATGCAGCTCTGCATGGGAGCCAATCAGCTTCTAACTTTACTTCAGCTCATTCAATTAAGCTTTGACAATAAAACCTGGAAGTGATTGGTTTCTATGCAGAGCTGCACCAGATTTCGCACTCTCCAGTTCTAGTAAATCAACCCCAATGTATATAAACCGTGTAATAGTCACAAAGCACTGCATAAAATGAAACGTCTCTGCAACCCCACCATCCATGGTGTCACCGACATTTCTCAGGAACCCCACCATCCATGGTGTCACCGAATCTCTCTGCAACCCCACCATCCATTGTGTCACCGACATCTCTCAGGAACCCCACCATCCATGGTGTCACCGACATTTCTCAGGAACCCCACCATCCATGGTGTCACCGACATCTCTCTGCAACCCCACCATCCATGGTGTCACCGACATTTCTCAGGAACCCCACCATCCATTGTGTCACCGACATCTCTCTGCAACCCCACCATCCATGGTGTCACTGACATTTCTCAGGAACCCCACCATCCATGGTGTCACCGACATCTCTCTGCAACCCCACCATCCATGGTGTCACCAACATTTCTCTGCAACCCCACCATCCATGGTGTTACCAACATTTCTCTGCAACCCCACCATCCATGGTGTCACCGACATTTCTCTGCAACCCCACCATCTATTGTGTCACCGACATCTCTCTGCAACCCCACCATCCATGGTGTCACCGACATTTTTCTGCAGCCCCACCATCAATGGTGTCACCGACATTTCTCTGCAGCCCCACCATCCATGATGTCACCGACATTTCTCTGCAACCCCACCATCCATGGTGTCACCGAATCTCTCTGCAACCCCACCATCCATGGTGTCACCGAGATTTCTCTGCAACCCCATCATCCATGGTGTCACCGACATTTCTCTGCAACCCCATCATCCATGGTGTCACCGACATTTCTCAGGAATCCCACCATCCATGGTGTCACCGACATTTCACTGTACATCATCTCTCTTCATCTACATTCACTTTACAGTCCTCTCTAAATCTACATTTATTATTGTACACTCCTCTCTACATCTACATTCACTGTACACTCTTCTCTACATCTACATTCACTCTGCATCCCTCTACATCTATGTTCACTGTATACCCCTCTACATTTACATTCATTGCACACCTTTCTCTACATCTACAATCACTATACATCCCTCTACATCCACTGTACACACACCTCCTACATCTACATTCACTGTACACTCCTCTGTATATCTACATTACCTGTACACCCCTCTACATCTACATTCACTGTACACTCCTCTGTATATCTACATTCACTGTACACACCTCCTACATCTACATTCACCGTACATCCCTCTACATCTACATTCACTGTACACACCTCCTACATCTACATTCACTGTACACTGCTCTCTACATCTACATTCACTGTACTCACCTCTCTACATCTACATTCACTGTACAGTCCTCTCTACATCTACATTCACTGTACACTCCTCTCTGCATCTACATTTGATGTACACTTCCTTCTCTGCATCTACATTCACTGTATTTACCTCTCTACATCTACATTCACTGTACAGTCCTCTCTACATCTACATTCACTGTACACTCCTCTCTGCATCTACATTTGATGTACACTTCCTTCTCTACATCTACATTCACTGTACACTCCTTTCTACATCTACATTCACTGTACACTCCCCTCTCTACATCTCTATTCACTGTACCCCTCTCTACAGCTACATTCACTGTAAACCCCTCTACATCTACATTCACTGTACACTCCTCTGTACATCTACATTCACTGTACACTCCTCTCTACATCTACATTCACTGTACACTACTCTCTACATCTGTATTCACTGTACACCCCTCTCTACATATACATTCACTGTACTCCCCTCTATACATCTACATTCACTGTACCCCTCTCTACAGCTACATTCACTGTAAACCCCTCTACATCTACATTCACTGTACACTCCTCTCTACATCTACATTCACTGTACACTCATCTCTACATCTACATTCATTGTACACCTATCTCTACCTCTACATTCACTGCACACTCCTCTGTATATCTACATTCACTGTACTCCCCTCTCTACATCTACATTCACTGTACACTCCTCTGTATATCTACATTCACTGTACACTCCTCTCTACATCTACATTCACCAAACACTCCTCTCTACATCTACATTCACTGTACATCCCTCTACATCTACATTCACTGTACACTCCTCTCTTCATCTACATTCACTGTACACTTCTCCGTACATCTACATTCATTGTACACCTATCTCTACCTCTACATTCACTGCACACCCAACTCTAAATTTACATTCACTGTACACTCCTCTCTTCATCTACATTCACTGTACACTCCTCTCTACATCTACATTCACTGTACACTCCTCTCTACATCTACACTCATCCCTGTCTCTTATGTAGAGATATCTTTTGATAAACACAGAATATTGCCCAATATATAATGTTTTTTTCCCCAGAAGCTGAGTCCTCTCATTTCTGGTCTACAGATGTTTCAGAAGAACATATTTGGAAATTCTAATTGCATCTGGTGCACAGAAGGAAACTTGAAGAAATAATGCAGGAGCTCCACAAGCTTCCAATCTGGCCCATCGGAAAACCCCTGTCATTGTTCACTGTCTACTCAAAGATTCCTCTGCTGTCACAAATCACACTCTGTGTCCTGCTGGCCTCCCAGCCCCAACATAGACAAGTTTTGTCTTTCTTGTGGCTATTGAAGTATTGAGTCAGAGATCTGCACCCCAGCAAGATGTGACCGCAGCGCCCCCTGCCTGCCCAACCCAGTAGTGCCCTGTAATAATTCACCCCCCTTCCCTGTTCACAGAGCTGAAAGGTCCTCTATGTCCTCCAAAATAAAAGGTGACAATTCTGCTGATCCATCAACCAGCTGGAGAACTACATGTTCCAGCATGCCGATCAGTCCTGCCCAGATCATACTGAGATTTAGGTAGTACTGACATAGTTATTGCCAACATGACCAACACAAAACATTATGATTGACTTCTCACCACACACACCAAAACCTCAAAGATCCACAATGTGATTTCATAGTTCAGCTTTTCACAATAGTAATTCTTATATGGAGAGATCTGCAATATCACTGACATTGTTTTACTGCAGGAAACTGAGAAAGAAAGAACTTCCTATACTGATATTATATTAATACAAGTTCACATCAGTCTCTGCCCCAGAGGAGCTTACACTTCAATGTCCCAACCCAGTCACAAAGTTATTATTATACATTTATATAGCTCTGACATATACCGGAGTGCTGTACCGGTCACATCAATCTCTGTACCAGAGGAGCTTACACGCTAATGTCCTCACACAATCACACACTATTATTATTATACATTTTTATAGCTCTGACATATACTGTAGTGCTGTACAGAGAACACTGAGCCAGTCACATCAGTCTCTGTACCAGAGAAGCTTACACTCTAATGTCCCCTCCCCCACCGTCACACACTATTATTATTATACAATGGTATAGCTCTGACATATACCGCAGTGCTGTACAGAGAACACTGAGCCAGTCACATCAGTCCCTGCGCCAGAGGAGCTTACACTCTAATGTCCCCCCATAGTCACACACTACTATTATTATACATTTATATAGCTCTGACATATACCGCTGTGCTGTACAGAGAACACAGAGCCAGTCACATCAGTCTCTGTACTAGAGGAGCTTACACTCTAATGTCCCCACACAGTCACACACTTTTATTATTATACATTTATATAGCTCTGACATATACTGTAGTGCAGTACAGAGAACAAAGAGCCAGTTACATCAGTCTCTGTACCAGAGGAGCTTACACTCTAATGTCCCCATGCACTATTATTATTGTACATTTATATATCTCTGACATATACTGTACTGCTGTACAGAGAACACTGAGCCAGTCAAGTCAGTCTCTCTGCACCTGAGAAGCTTACACTCTAATTTTTCCATCATAGTCACACACTATTATTATACATTTATATAGCTCTGACATATACTGTAGTGCTATACAGAGAACACCGAGCCAGTCACGTCAGTCTCTGCACCTGAGAAGCTTACACTCTAATTTTTCCATCATAGTCACACACTATTATTATACATTTATATAGCTCTGACATATACTGTAGTGCTGTACAGAGAACACCGAGCCAGTCACGTCAGTCTCTGCACCTGAGAAGCTTACACTCTAATTTTTTCATCATAGTCACACACTATTATTATACATTTATATAGCTCTGGCATATACCGCAGTGCTGTACAGAGAACACTGAGCCAGTCATATCAGTCTCAGCACCGGAGGAGCTTACACTTGAATGCCTCCACTGATAGTATACACCCTCATTATTAGGCAGAATCAATGAACAATGGTAATTTTTGGATTGCAAGGGGAAACAAGCATGCAAACATGGGCGGAGCATGCAAACTCCATGCAGACGAGGCTCTGGCAGGTTCTGAACCCGGAATCCCAGCATTACAAGCAACAAGCTCTAGAACAGTGAAGTCAGTGTGTCTCAGCCGCTTTCCTCCACTGCTGAGAAGTCTGGTCAGGCAACAAATCAGAACTTTGTGTAATTGGAACTTAAACCGATGAAGGATTCAAAGTGAGCAACGTTTTACCCTCCGCCCAAATACTAAAAGATGGTTTTTTTAATAATCATTGATAGAAGGGCAATTTCATGAAGACCACCAGGATGGGGAGGACCAGCTGAAGACATGCCTGGCTGGGGTGTTGTTGGAGTTCATCTTTCATCACCCCAAATTGATGCAGTACAGAGGGGATTCCTTCCGTCACTTTAAGATTGATGCGACCTTATATCCACCTTCCATTTAATAAATATCGATAATATACTCAGCCCAGTCCAGAGCTACTCCCCACCCAATGGTAACATTGTATCAACATAATAATATCACGCTAAGAAGAAATATAATCAATGATACATAATATCAACATAATAATATAAAGAACATATTAACAAAAAAATGACAGAAGAAGAAGGAGAGGAAGAAGAAGAAGAAGAAGAAAGAGAGAAGGAAAGGAGAAGAAGAAGAAGAAGAAGAAGAAGAAGAAGAAGAAGAAGAAGAAGAAGAAGAAGAAGAAGAAGAAGAAAAAGAAGGAGAGGGAGAAGAAGAAGAAGGAGAGGAAGAAGGAGAAGAAGAAGGAGAAGAAGAAGAAGAAGAAGAAGAAGAAGAAGAAGAAGAAGAAGAAGAAGAAGAAGAAGAAGAAGAAGAAGAAGAAGAAGGAGAGGGAGAAGAAGAAGAAGAAGGAGAAGAAGAAGAAGGAGAGGAAGAAGGAGAAGAAGAAGGAGAAGAAGAAGAAGAAGAAGAAGAAGAAGAAGAAGAAGAAGAAGAAGGAGAGGGAGAAGAAGAAGAAGGAGAGGAAGAAGGAGAAGAAGAAGAAAAAGGAGAAGAAGAAGAAGAATATAAACAGCATATTAACAAATATTACATAACAAGAAGAAGAAGAAGAAAAAGAAGAAGAAGAATATAAACAACATATTAACAAACAATACATATTATTGTTATTATTATTAAGAAGAAGAAGAGTAAGAAGAGCAAACAATGTATATAATAAATGTTACATAATTGCAACATAATACAATATACAATACAAAACACAATATCAACAATAATATATTTTTTAACAAATCTTGGGTGATTTTTGGATTGATGACAACCTCCATCTTGTCACCATTCTGTTCGGCATGACAACCAATGGTGGATACTTACCGGTTCCCCAATGACGGAGGGGTACCGGCGTGCAGCACAGGTAACAAAGTATCAATTCCCTGATTCGCAGAGTTCCAAAACACAACATGAGCGCAGTAACATTCTAAATGCCAGGCTCTCTATAAACCCAGCTGCTTCATCTGCCTGCTGACCTTACAGCGCTGTTGCAAAAAACATGGGTCTTACATTACAGCCCAGATCATGCAGATTTTAGACGATCGTTACACGCGGACGTATTTTTTTTTTTTTTGGCGATCCACCTTGCACAGCTAACGACACGACAGTACTTCGCAGCGCTGCAAATGCCATTGAGAGCCTAAAAAATTTTTAAAAAAGCATTTCTTGCCACGGTTGGGCTAACGCGATTCAATTTTCTCGACGTTTGTCACCGCAGGGTATCCGAATTCGTGAAACAGGGCCTGCTGCGCAGATCTATTAGCGTGCTGATGATACCCCAGCTACCGGTCGCTCAACATTGTGGCACGTGCCCCAATTTTAACCCCATAGGAGACAGACGTATGAGCACTGTCAGCGATCGCCATGGGCTAGCGGCACGCCGTGCGGTTCTTGTAGTCTTATGAGCCAGCTGGAGCTATTGCAAACTGGGGAACTACAACTCCAAGCATGTCCTGCTGGGATTTGCGGTCCTTTTCGCAAATAGATGGTAGCGCTGTTACCGACGCTTGCGTGACGTCACGTCCAACGCCGTACAGCAGCCAAAGGGTTAACAGCGTGAGCATGGAAGCAGCCATCTCCCTTGCATTTTCTGGAGCAGCAGTAGACCTCTATCCTGTTTATGCAGCTGTTGTGTTGTCAGGGAATGCAGCAAGGAGACAGAAAAAAAAAAAAGGAGGACAGAGCCAAGTGAAGGGCATTCGGTGGTGCCTTACCGGTGGTGCAGGGTGCTGGGGGGGTGCAGTGAGGTCTCAGGCTCCCATGGTCTCAGGTTGGAGGAGAGCAGAGTGTTGCTGAGGCTGGTGGTAGACGCACAGCAGCATACAGGGTGTGTGTGTCTTTCTGCTCTGAACACATCAGGAACTGCTTGCCATTCCAGAGCTCACAGAGGAGGCAGGACTCTCTCTCCAGCTACTGTGCTGCACAACCTTAAAGGCACAGAAAGAAAAAAAAATGAGCTTACAGGACAAGTCGAGCGTTAACATTTCTGTACTTGGAAACCTAAAAAAAAAAAAAAAAAAGAAATGATATTTCATTATTTTTGGCCTCCTGCCTCACTGTATACAGTTTTCTAAAGCAAATCTTGTATTTAGTGAATCTGTTACAAAGTTTCAGCTCTTCCTGTTCCCGGCTGACAACGCTGAGCCTCTGCAGTGCGATTAGCAGCAGTGTTGTCAGCCTGTCACGTGTGCTCCTTCGGGTGCCTCTTGGGTTGTCCATCAGGTCTGCCCATGCTCCCTGCAGACCAATGGTCGGTTAATCCTTTTGCTTCCAAGGAGGTAACCACCGTAGCAAACACTCCATACTGCTATCCTGGCTACCTTCTGTTTGAAGTGAAATGTTGGCTGCAATCATTTGGGGTGAGCATCCCATGAGGTCATTTGCTTTCATGTTTTTTGACCTTGACACCCCCTCCCAGTCTGTCTGGTCCGGCATGACTTTTCACAGAGCCGGTTGTTTTTTACTCTTTTTATTTTTCTACATTCACTGTACTCCCCTCTCTACATCTACATTCACTGTACAGTCCTTTCTACATCTACATTCACTGTACACTCCTCTCTACATTTACATTCACTGTACTCCCCTCTCTACACCTATGTTCACTGTACTCCCCGCTCTACATCTACATTCACTGTACACTCCTCTCTACATCTACATTCACTGTACAGTCCTCTCTACATCTATGTTCACTGTACACGCCTCTCTACATCTACATTCACTGTACTCCCTTTCCTACATCTACATTCACTGTACACTCCTCTCTACATCTACATTCACTGTACACTCCTCTCTACATCTACATTCACTGTACACTTCTCTCTACAGCTACATTCACTGTACAGTCCTCTCTACATCTACATTCACTGTACACGCCTCTCTACATCTACATTCACTGTACTCATTTCCCTACATCTACATTCACTGTACAGTCCTCTCTACATCTACATTCACTGTACTCCCTTCCCTACATCTACATTCACTGTACACTCCTCTCTACATCTACATTCACTGTACACTCCTCTCTACATCTACATTCACTGTACACTCCTCTCTACAGCTACATTCACTGTACACTCCTCTCTACATATACACTCACTGTACTCCCCTCTCTACATCTACATTCACTGTACTCCCCTCTCTACATCTACATTCACTGTACAGTCCTCTCTACATTCACTGTACACTTCTCTCTACATCTACATTCACTGTACAATCCTCTCTACATCTACATTCACTGTACACTCCTCTCTACATCTACATTCACTGTACTCCCCTCTCTACATCTACATTCACTGTACACTCCTCTCTACATTCACTGTACACTTCTCTCTACATCTACATTCACTGTACAGTCCTCTCTACATCTACATTCACTGTACACTCCTCTCTACATCTACATTCACTGTACAATCCTCTCTACATTTACTGTACAGTCCTCTCTACATCCACATGCACTGTACACTCCTCTCTACATCTACACTCACTGTACTCCCCTCTTTACATCTACATTCACTGTACACTCCTCTCTACATCTACACTCACTGTACTCCCCTCTTTACATCTACATTCACTGTACACTCCTCTCTACATCTACATTCACTGTACACTCCTCTCTACACCTACATTCACTGTACTCCCCGCTCTACATCTACATTCACTGTACTCCCCGCTCTACATCTACATTCACTGACTGTACACTCCTCTTGGGAGATTCAGGGAGACTTTATTCTTTTCAAACGTTGGCTGTAAAGCCTCATGATCACTTCCACAAACTCCTATCCCGCCATAAATCCCAGGCTCCACTGACCCTCCTGCATGCCTAGGACAGACATGGCGGGTGTTGGAGGAGGGAGATCAGCGAGAATCCGTCTGCTGATCTCGCCTCTGATGTTAAAAAAAAAAAAAAGAATACTGATCCTGATCTTTGACCTTAACCTTGAACTTTGACCTTGACCCAGACACTAACCCTGGCACTGACCTAGATCAAACCTTGATCTGGGTATTTTTTTGTATTTTTTTTTGTTCTATTATTATTTTATTTTAATTTTTTTACACACACTTTTTTTTTCTCTGCAAGGAAAGAGAGAGATACGATGTATCTGTCAACTCCATTCCCAGAGAAAGATAACACAGGGGCAGTCTTCACAGTGACCGATCACTGTGATAGCCAATCAGAGGCAATCACAGCAATCAGGATGATTGGAAATCAGGAGTTGTGGGTCCTGATCGTTAGTACGGGGCCCGGGGCTCACGGTGAGACCCCCGGTCTCTGTGCTGGGAGCACGCTGTGCGCAAATTTCAAGAGGCATACAGAATTGAAGTTACCGCCAATTTATCCTCCAGAGTCTTTGCTTGCAGAAAATATTTCATGTTTGGGGAGTTTAACTTAATCTTCAGGCCTAAAATGTGCTTTTTAACTTTTATGTGCAATAAAAAATAAAGGCAAAAACGTCTCTGGCGGTGAAGGGGTTAAAGGGGTGGGCCTGGCAGGCCGACAACCTTGCTGCTAATGGGGAGGCGTTGGCTGAGCATTGTCACCCTGACACAGGAAGATTTTCTTATGAAAACTCTAGGTTAGTGTTAGGGGTGGTGGGGGAGGGGTCAGGTGTTAAAGCTGAACTCCAGGCAGATATAAAAGACACAAATGAATACATCTCTGCAATCATGAATGGATCATTAAATGTATTTTTTTTTTTAAATAAAAGTACCTGAATGTGACCTGGTATCTGCCTAGTACAGCAGAGCTCAGAGCATCAGAAAGAGAAGCAGCACAAGCAGCCAATCAGTTTAATGCGCTTAACAAGAAGCATGTTGAAAGGCTGAGAGAGCAGAGTGACAGAAAGATGAGCTCATCGCTGTGCTACTTCACTTTTTACTATCCAGTCACAAGGCTTTGGGAGTTGCTTAATAAGGACACCCTGGGCTCAGAGGAAGTGGGTTAAATGATGCTGGCCATCAGACTGAGGACATCTAGTGGCGGAAAAAAAGTACTGCACTGCTGTTTTTGTTTAATCTCCTAATGAAGTTATTCATTTTTAACAACAACTGCAATACGATATGCGCCACACAGGGGGAGCATTGTTTTGATGAGTTGGCCAGCTCATAGACTTGGTTTGTGAGAAGAAGCAGTAAAGCAACACTGTTGTAACGCACCTCAAAACAGGTTATAGGGTAGAAATTTTGTGTCTCCCCCCCCCCCCCATGAACATAAAACAAGGTTTTTTTTGCTCATTAGCACACACTGATAACATGATTTATTTAGGCTGATATCTTTTACATACAGTATATTTAGAGAATACATTTTCAGCAACATACATACATCTACTATTTTCACGTATAACCATCTTTTAAAGTGACCCCTTTCCAATGTCACACAGTTGCTGTATTTACTTATTATGTGTACAGATTAGCAGAGTCTCCCTCTAGTGGCCATTTGTAGGTCACTGCAATCACTCAGCAGCCTGATCAATAACCCGGGAGACATAATTGCGATAATTTAATGCGAGCATGATAATCACATGACTTTTTTAATGTGTTTTCACGGTTAGTATCACTGCATTATTATCATATAGTATTTATTGGCATGGTGGTATAAATAGCAGGTAGATCTAGGCTAAAGTAAACTTGCTACATATCAAACTGAGATAAAATGTGAATAAGAAGTAGTTACTATGAGTGGATTTCAAACCATCTCCCGAAGCATGTCCCCAGTCTCCATCCATCTCCTTAGGTATGTTTCCAAGCTCCAACCATCTCCTGAAGTTTGCCTCTAGTCTGAATTATCTCCTGAAGTAAGTGCCCAGTCTCCAACCATCTTCTGAAGCATGTCCCCAGTCTCCAACCATTTTTTGAAGTACAGTATGTTCCCAGTCTCCAACTATCTCCTAAAACATATCCCCCGTCTCCAACTATCTCCTGAAGCACGTCCCTAGTCTCCAACCATCTGCTGAAACATGTCCCCAGTCTCCAACCATCTCCTGAAACATGTCCCCAGTCTCCATCCATCTCCTTAGGTATATCCCCAGTCTCCAACAATCTCCTGAAGTATGCCTCTAGTCTCAATTATCTCCTGAAGTAAGTGCCCAGTCTCCAAACCATCTTCTGAAGCATGTCCCCATTCTCCATCCATCACCTTAGGTATGTGACCAGTCTCTAACAATCTCCTGAAGTATGCCTCTAGTCTCAATTATCTCCTGAAGTAAGTGCCCAGTCTCCAACCATCTTCTGAAGCATGTCCCCATTTTCCATCCATCTCCTTAGGTATGTCCCCAGTCTCCAACAATCTCCTGAAGTTTGCCTCTAGTCTTAATTATCTCCTGACATATGTAGTATGCTTCTCCTGAAGCGTGTGCCCAATCTTCAACCATCTGCTGAAGCATGTCCCCAGTCTCCAACCATCTCCTGAAGCATGTCCTCAGTCTCCACCATCTTCTGAAGTATGTCACCAGTCTCCAATCTCATGACATATATTCCCAGTTCCAACTATCTCCTAAAGCATGTTTCCAGTTGCCAACCATCTCCTGAAGCATGTGCAGAGAATTTACCATCTCCTGAAGTACGTTCACAGTACCCAACCATCTCCTGAAGTATGTCCCCAATCTCCTACTATCTCCTGAAGTATGTTCTCAGTCTCCAACCTTTCCCTGAAGTATGTCCCCAGTCTCCAACCATCTCCTGAAGCTTGTGCGCAGTCTCCAACCATTTTTTGAAGTACAGTATGTTCCCAGTCTCCAACTATCTCCTAAAACATGTCCCCAGTCTCCAACTATCTCCTGAAGCATGTCCCTAGTCTCCAACCATCTGCTGAAACATGTCCCCAGTCTCCAACCATCTCCTGAAACATGTCCCCAGTCTCCATCCATCTCCTTAGGTATGTCCCCAGTCTCCAACAATCTCCTGAAGTATGCCTCTAGTCTTAATTATCTCCTGACGTATGTAGTATGCTTCTCCTGAAGCGTGTGCCCAATCTTCAACCATCTGCTGAAGCATGTACCCAGTCTCCAACCATCTCTTGAAGCATGTCCCCAGTCTCCCACCATCTTCTGGAGTATGTCACCAGTCTCCAACTATCTCCTAAAATATATTCCCATTTCCAACTATCTCCTAAAGCATGTTTCCAGTTGCCAACCATCTCCTGAAGCATGTGCTTTAACCATCTCCTGAAGTACGTTTACAGTCTCCAACCATCTCCTGAAATATGTCCCCAATCTCATTCCATCTCCTGAAGTATGTTCTCAGTCTCCAACCTTTCCCTGAAGTATGTCCCCAGTCTCCAACCATCTCCTGAAGCTTGTGCGCAGTCTCCAACCATTTTTTGAAGTACAGTATTTTCCCAGTCTCCAACTATCTCCTAAAACATGTCCCCAGTCTCCAATTATCTCCTGAAGCATGTCCCTAGTCTCCAACCATCTGCTGAAACATGTCCCCAGTCTCCAACCATCTCCCGAAACATGTCCCCAGTCTCCATCCATCTCCTTAGGTATGTCCCCAGTCTCCAACAATCTCCTGAAGTATGCCTCTAGTCTAAATTATCTCCTGACGTGTGTAGTATGCTTCTCCTGAAGCGTGTGCCCAATCTTCAACCATCTGCTGAAGCATGTACCCAGTCTCCAACCATCTCTTGAAGCATGTCCCCAGTCTCCCACCATCTTCTGGAGTATGTCACCAGTCTCCAACTATCTCCTGACATATATTCCCATTTCCAACATGATTTAAATGATCATACAATGCATAAACAGGTGTAAACTGATTGAGTCTCTACATGTTTCGCCATAACCAATGGCTTCTTCAGGAGAATTATTATCAGGCACTGTACAAATGATCACTAAAGAGTCAAAAATAGAAAAAGATTTTTTAGAGAAAGACAAAAGATATAACAAATACAAAATATATAACTGTACATTATTAAATTTAATTTTCCTGGATTGGCAAAAATCAAGCGACAACAAAAATGTAGGTCAAATGGATTACCTGAGTATTCAAAGAATAAATCTTAAAATATTTTGAAGGCTCCAGAGTCATAGGGATGAATCAATCTGGATCAATTGGTGTAACCATAGAGAGAGATATGTGTGTATAAACAAATGCCCATTAATGGTCCATCTATGGGGGAAGAACAAGGGGTAATCAATAAGGGGATAAAAAATCCATTAATCCAAAGATAGGACAGGAAAAGGGGTCTACCTGATGACTCTGGAGCCTCCTTCAAAATCTTTTAAAATACACAGGTAATCCAATTGAACAAGGTTTTGTTGTCGCTTGTTTTTTGCCAATCCAGGAAAAATGAAATTTAATAATGTACAGTTACATATTTTGTATTTGTTATATCTTTTGTCTTTCTCTAAAAAATCTTTTTCTATTTTTGACTCTTTAGTGATCATTTGTACAGTGCCTGATAATAATTCTCCTGAAGAAGCCATTGGTTATGGCGAAACATTTAGAGACTCAATCAGTTTGCACCTGTTTATGTATTGTGTGATCATTTATTCATGTCTTTATACTGTTTTTAATGTTTTCTAAATAGATTTATATATTTTTTTACATTTTTGTTGTATTTGTGCACCTTTAAAATCCCAAAAACTCTTCTCTGATATGCTATCTCCTGAAGCATGTCCCTAGTCTCCAACCATCCAATGTCACATGGCTGCAGTTTCCAACAATCTCCTGAAACATGTGGCCAGTCTCCAACCATCTCCTGAAGTACATCCCCAGTCTCCAACCATCGCTTGTGGCATGTCAGCAGTCTTTGACCATCTCCTAAAGCATGTCCCCAGTCTCCAACCATCTCCTATAGCATATCCCCAGTCTCCAATTATCTCCTGAAGTATGTCCCCACCTTCAACCATGCTTTAGCATGTCCCCAGTCTCCAACCATTTCCTGGACTTTGTTCCAAGTCTCCAAACATCTCCTGAAGTATGTTTCCAGTCTCCATCTCCTAAAGCATGTCCCCAGTCTCCAACTATCTCCTGAAGCATGTCCCCAATCTCCAACTATCTGATGAAGCATGTCCCCAGTCTCCAACTATCTGATGAAGCATGTCCCCAGTCTCCAATTATCTCCTGGAGTATGTTCCCAGTCTTCAACCATTTCCTGATGCATGTCCCCAGTCTCCAACCATCTCTTATAGTATGTCCCCAGTCTCCAATTATCTCCTGAAGCATGTCTCCATCTCCAACTATCTCATGAAGCATTTCCCCGGTCTTCAACCATCTCCTAAAGCTTGTCCCCAGTCTCCAACCATCTGCTGGACTTTGTTCCCAGTCTCCAAACATCTCCTGAAGTGTGTTTCCAGTCTCCATCTCCTGAAGCATGTCCCTAGTCTCAAACTATCTCCTGAAGCATGTCCCCAGTCTCCAACCATCTCCTGAAGCATGTCCCCAGTCTCCAACCATCTCCTAAAGCATGTCCCCAGTCTCCAACTATCTGCTGAAGCATGTCCCCAGTCCCCAGCTATCTCCTGGAGTATGTTCCCAGTCTTCAACCATTTCCTGATGCATGTCCCCAGTCTCCAACTATCTCCTGCAGCATATCCCCAGTTACCATTTATCTCCTGAAGTATGTCCCCAGTCTCCAACCATCTCCTGAAGCATGTCCACAGTCTCCAACCATCGCCAAGATGCGCCGCTCTTCTGTGCTGCGCACTTACTGCAAGCTTTCAGCACACTGGCCAAGCTCCAGGTCACCGATTACAATTGAGAGCTGGTGAAAGGGGCTCCTGATAATGTGACCCTTGTAACAGCCAATCATAGTGGTCACATTATCTGGAATAGTATACTCATAGGGGCCAACTATCTCTTGTTGTATGTCTGCCATTTTCAACAGCTTTATGTTGCATTACGTATTATGTGTGGCCCTTTAGTGATGTCAGAAGCCACATTTGAGACATCCTATGTTAAGGAAGATGACCACCAATGTTTTACACAAATGTACAGAAGTATCCAAACATGAATGGGTTAACCCCACTTCTTATAGCCTGCACTGAACTTGATGTACTTTAAGTGAGGCTGTATGGAATATAAATGTGGAATCACTGATTTGTAAAGAGGATGTAATAGCAGTGATCTCTAGCAGTCACATGAAATGTGTTTCCAGTCTATGACTGCTCCTAGTCTCCAACCATCTTCTGTTGTATGTTGGCCATCTTTGACCATCTCTAATGGTATGTTCATAGGCTCTAACCATCTCCTGTTATATGTCTGCAGTCTTCAACAGCTTTCTGTTACATTTGCTGAATATTATGTGTGGCCATTTGGTGATGTCAGGGGGCCACACTTGAGGCCTCCTTATATCAAGAAAGTTGTCATCCACTGCTGTACATGAATGAATTGAAGAACCTGTATATAAATGGGTTAACCTCACTCCTTGCAACCGGCACTGTTAGAACTCGCTGTACTTTAAAGTACCAAAGGGTCACATATAATATCTATTTGGTTATAATAGTATGAACTTTATCTCATTTGGCCGTGTCCAGGAGTCTACATTTTACTATTATTTATATATTCTGGATGTCTATATGCACAATTAACTCTAGATAGCAATAAAGATATTATGTTTTTATAAATAGTTTATTCCTATCTCTTGTACAGTCTGTTTCGTAGGGGGTTCTAGAACAGTTCATGATTTACAGAAATATAAAGTTGTAGAGTTGATTTGTACCGTAATCTCAATTGTACAGCAATAAAGGGTTGACCGGGGGGTTTAATCATTCCCAACTCCATCCAAAACTAAAAATAATTGGGGTGCAATTAATGCCCACCAACCACACATATGAGCGGCAGCATGGCAGGTGGGCCCTAATGCCCACATTCCACAGATATGCGTCCAGGGCGCGGTGCTGTTCTGTGCTGAGAGCTCAGTCACCGCAAGCTTCCAGCACACTGGCCAAGCTCCCGGTTTACAATCTAGAGCCAGTGGGAGGGGCTCCTGATCATGTGACCCCTGTAACAGCCAATCACAGTTGTCACATGATCTGGAATGCCACCCCTGTCTCTCATTGTTCCCAGTAGCAAACCATCTCCTGAAGCATGTCCCCCATCTCCAAGCATATCCTGAAGCATGTCCCCAGTCTCCAACAATTTCATAAAGCATGTCCCCAGTCTCCAACCATCTTCTAAAGCATGTCCCCAGTCTCCAACCATCCCCTAAAGCATGTCCCCAGTCTCCAACCATCTCCTATAGCATGTTCCCAGTCTCCAACCATCTCCTGAAGTATGTCCCCATCTCCAACCATCTCATGAAGCATTTCCCTAGTCTTCAACCATCTCCTAAAGCATGTCCCCAGTCTCCAACCATTTCCTGGACTTTGTTCCAAGTCTCCAAACATCTCCTGAAGTATGTTTCCAGTCTCCATCTCCTAAAGCATGTCCCCAGTCTCCAACTATCTCCTGAAGCATGTCCCCAGTCTCCAACTATCTGCTGAGGTATGTCCCCAGTCTCCAACTATCTCCTGGAGTATGTTCCCAGTCTCCAATCATCTCCTGAAGCATGTCCCCATCTCCAACCATCTCATGAAGCATTTCCCCGGTCTTCAACCATCTCCTAAAGCTTGTCCCCAGTCTCCAACCATCTGCTGGACTTTGTTCCCAGTCTCCAAACATCTCCTGCAGTATGTTTCCATTCTCCATCTCCTGAAGCATGTCCCTAGTCTCAAACTATCTCCTGAAGCATGTCCCCAGTCTCCAACCATCTCCTGAAGCATGTCCCCAGTCTCCAACCATCTCCTAAAGCATGTCCCCAGTCTCCAACTATCTGCTGAAGCATGTCCCCAGTCCCCAGCTATCTCCTGGAGTATGTTCCCAGTTTTCAACCATTTCCTGATGCATGTTCCCAGTGTCCAACTATCTCCTGCAGCATATCCCCAGTTACCATTTATCTCCTGAAGTATGTCCCCAGTCTCCAACCATCTCCTGAAGCATGTCCCCAGTCTCCAACCATCGCCAAGATGTGCCGCTCTTCTGTGCTGCGCACTTACTGCAAGCTTTCAGCACACTGGCCAAGCTCCAGGTCACCGATTACAATTGAGAGCTGGTGGAAGGGGCTCCTCATAATCTGAAGCATGTCCCCAGTCTCCAACCATCTCCTGAAGCATGTCACCAGTCTCCAACCATCTCCTAAAGCATGTCCCCAGTCTCCAACGATCTGCTGAAGCATGTTCCCAGTCTCCAGCTATCTCCTGGAGTATGTTCCTAGGTCTTCAGCCATTTCCGGATGCATGTCCACAGTCTCCAACTATCTCCTGCAGCATATCCCCAGTTACCAGTTATCTCCTGAAGTATGTCCCCAGTCTCCAACCATCTCCTGAAGTATGACCCCAGTCTCCAACCATCTCCAAGGTGCGCCGCTCTTCTGCGCACTTACTGCAAGCTCTCAGCACAATGGCCAAGCTCCCGGTCACCGATTACAATTGAGAGCTGGTGGAAGGGGCTCCTGATCATGTGACCCCTGTAACAGCCAATCATAGTGGTCACATTATCTGGAATGGCACCCCTGCCTCTCATTGCTCACTTAATGGACTTGCGGGGCAAGCGTAAAGGGAGATTGAAGAGGAATCAGAAATAGGTGGAGGAAAGGTTGACATTTACAGGAAAAGTCAAGATTTTCAAAAATATGATATATTCTAGAAATATTATTTAGATGTGGTGGCTGCAATCATTTTCTTTTCAGGTTAAGAACATTTTCAGCAAATACAGAAAATATCTGTTGATCCTGCCAGAAACGACAAGCCCTTGTAACTTGCACCGAACATTTTTTTTTCTTCCTAGCTGTCTTCTGCAAACTACCAATGGCTCTGCCCCCATGTAATGGAGATGAAGTAATACAAACATGGGGGGGAGGGGGCAGCAGCCCTGCAGGCTGGGAACTTCTCCTGGACAAGAACAGAGCAGCTCCAGGCACCAAAATATTTATAAACTCCCCCAGCCACCTTCTGGGCACCCTCCCCCAGGAATTGTAAAAAGTAGACAAGTGCAGAAAAAAATGTGTTTTTTTTGTTTTCTTAGTTAAATAATTTTGTTTAATTAAATTAGTTTATTTGGTTTTCAGAATTGGTTTAGTTTCCATGCTTTTTTAATTAAATTCAAATTTGATTCAAATCGGCATTCCAATTCAAATTTATTCTATTTGAAATTCTAATTTCGGAAGACTGTTATATTCTTTCTACCTTATTTTATTCTATTGTTTTTTTTAATATTCTGTTCTTTTCTATTCTCTTATTTTCTATTCTATTCTGTTCTATTCAAATTTATTCTATTCAAAATTTGAATTTCAGAAGACGGTTATATTATTTCTATTTTGTTCTATTCAATTCCAGTCTATTGTTTTTTTCTATCTATTCTTTTCTATTCTAGTCTCTTATGTTCTGTTCTATTCTTATCTATACTATTGTAGTCTATTCTATTCTAATTCAAACTTATTCTATTCAAAAAGAAGATGGTTAAATTATTTCTATTTTATTCTATTTTATTGTTTTTTTTCTATTCTATTCTTTTTTTTCCTATTCTATTTTATTCTTTTCTGTTCTATTCTTTTATTTTCTATTCTATTCTTTTCTGTTCTTTTCTATTTTATTCTATTCTATTCCTTTCATTTATATGCTATTTTATTCTATTCTTTTATTTTCTATTCTGCTCTGTTTTACTATATTCTATCAATTATATTATTTTATATTCTATTGTATGCTATTCTGTTATTTAAATGTCTCTTCTATTCTATTTTGTTTCACTCTATTCTTTTCTACTCGCATATTTTCTATTCATTTTTTTTTTTTTAATTCTGTTGCTTTATTTTCAATTATTTTTTTAAATTTTATTCTATTCTTTCTTCTCTATTCTATTCCTTTCCATTATATTCTTTTTTTTCTATTGCTTTATTTTCTATTCTATTCTTTCTTCTCTATTCTATTCCTTTTTTTCTATTCTATTTCTTGTTCTTTTTTTGTTTTCGAATTCGATTTCAAATTCATTTTTTGAATCCCATTCAAATTCGATTCGAATTTCAGTGGAATTTAGTAAAATTTTTTTCGGGTTTGTTTCAATTTGTTACTATTGTAATTTGGATGCATCAGAATTTCTGAATAACTAAAATTGTGTCCAAATGTCTATGGCTGAGACAACATAAATATGCAGGTTGCTGATTTGCCTGTCCAGCCCACTACATTCTGGAACCATTCAGAAGGCAGGGGGGAAACAATCAAACCTGCAACCAGCGGGGCCCAGAGCAGCCCAAAGCAATCACAAGCTGCTCTACCGATTAGAGCGGAGCCAAAAAAAGATTGAAATGACCCTAGATTTCCCAGCAACCTATCATGGAGGAGGCTTCAATATGATAGGTTGGAATCTCCCGGGACGTTGATATATGTACTACACACGGAATATAAATGCAGCATTCCACCATTCTACTGGGACAGAACAATCCTCAGACCAGTCATAGGAGTCTGGGTGTGACGTTTTATCTCCTCTAAGGTCACAGCAGGGAAAGCCGGTTTCACAAATCAAATATTAAATGGAATAATGAGTCAAATCAAATAATCCATTTATAAGACATTTATCAATGATACAAAGTTGCAGTTTTCCAGCAGAGTTGTTGCAGGCTGACTCCCCCGATTAAAGGGGCTTCTTCCCCCCTCTGCGAAAACCCCATAGAAGCCACTTCCACTGCAGACAACAATAAAATCACGGAGTTTACACCAGAGGGGGTTTGGTGGAAAGTAGTAGACCCTGGATGAGGCCTGAACAAAGATGGTGCTGTCCTTCTGGAGAGAGAAGCAGATGAAGGCATTGTCAGGGGGCATCCTGATAGACACCTGAGAGCATGCTGCACTTACCATGAAAAATATATCTGATGACAGGTTCACTTCAGCTGCCACCCTCCCCTGCAGCATGTACTACCCCCAGGGCCGTCTTTAATATCGATTGGACCCTGGGCAAACATTTTCTTGCCCCCCCCCCATACAGTTTCGCTCTTCACCTGCTTTGAGACATACAATAAATAGCAGCTAGACTTAAAATCAGTTTACTGTATCAGATCAGACAGTGATTGCGACTGGTTGCCAGAGGTTACAGTGTATCATTACCGGTCACTGACTGGTTGCTAGAGGTTACAGCACACATTACGGCTCACTGATTAGTTGCTAGAGGTTACAGCACATGATTTCTGCTTGATTGGTTGCTAGATATTACTGTACAGTAATACTGCTCACTGATTGGTTGCTAGAGGTTACAGCACATCATCCCCTCACTGTAGGGGGCATGATATACATATGAATGCCACCTTTATTTACATATGTATGCTGTCGCATGCAGCTATTTGCATATGAATGCCTCCGTTATTTACATATGATTGCAGGTTATTTACATGTAAACACAGAGTCTGCAGGTGAGTCATTTGTACAACACAATAGGGCAGAGCTGGGCAGCATTAGTAGCAGCACTTCACACTGAGATATCAGGACACAGCATGGAACTAAAACTTCAAGGGGCAAAGGAATTTAAACTGGGATAGTTGGCATGTATAAGACAGCTGCTTTGGGCCCCACAACAATGACAGGGCCCAGGGCAGCTGCCCCTTTTGCCCTGCCTTAAAAACGGCCCTGACTACCCCTCCCCCCCCCCCCCCTCCTGCCAATCCATTCAGCCAATGGGATGTATAATCTCAAAATGGTGTGTCAGAGAACTCACACAGCAAGCACCCGTCTCCATGCAGCAGTTGCCAATCCTCATTCTGCTAATGCAAAGGTGCATGCACGGAACCATAGCCAGAGGCAAATGAGATCCAGGGTGGGCATGCACAATGGCACCTCTATGCGAATGCGCACGTGCGCTAACGCGCGTCCGCGAGCGCCAAAGCGCTAATATGCTAACGCACATGCGCCAATGTGCCAAAGTGTCAAAGTGCTAACACGCATGTGCCAATGCGCTAAGTTGCTAATGCGCATGCACGTACGCACGTACGCTGGCGCCAATCCTGGCACACAGCACCCTATATAAACAGAGAGCCTGCCTAGCATCAGTGCTGGATTGTCTTCAGCTTGCTCCTGTGTTCCTGTTGTTACTCTGCCTGATTGACCTTGTTCCTGAAAACCCGGCTATCTTCTGACCATTCTCTTGGATCTCCCCTGCCTGCTGAACCTGCCTCTACTTGCAATACTGACCTTGGCTTGAACTTATGATTACGGCTCTGCCTCCTGATTCTGTACAATGCTGCCCATCTGTTGCCAACCCCTGCCTGTTCCTGACTACGGTTTTGCCTTCTGACTTGGTACCCCACTGCCAGCCTGTTGCCGACTCCTGCCTGTTCCTGATTCTGCAGTTGATTCTGATCTGGCTCCCGCTGAACAAGTTTGGTGATCAGTTTCCACATCTCCTCAGCAGAGGTTCCTATATCTCCAAGTTCCAGCCTCCTGCCTGCAGGCACCTGCACCCTTTCGTTGCCCTCGCACTCCCTGTACCCACCACCAGGGGTGCTTGGACCGGAACCGTGCAAAAGGCCACCCTCATCATTTCGGGCTCCGCTGTAAGGTACGTGACAGTACAATCCAGCCACATGGAGCCCGAAAGGGGGGCCTCACCCATGGAAGCACTGTGCCAACAGATCGCAGCCCTTACCCAGGCAGTCCAGGGCCTACAAGATGGCTATCGTCAACTTGAACAAAGAGTAGAGTCGCTATCTCCAGGCACCTCAGCACATCTGACAGCCACGGCACCTCCACCCTCTGCTCCTGCAACATCAGCATCGGTCCCCACAGTAGTGGTGCCACCTCCAGAACCTCGGGTCCTTACTCCTGAGAGATTCTCGGGAGATCGCAGCAAGTTCCGCGCTTTCAAGATTGCGTGCCAGTTATACTTCCTGCTACAACCACGCACCTTCTCTTTGGAAAGCACTAAAGTAGGGTTCATCGTCTCACTACTCCAGGGTGAACCCCAAACATGGGCTCACCGTTCGATGGAACAAGCCAGCCCTCTTTTGAATTCCATGGACTCTTTCCTGGATGAAATGGCTAAGTTGTATGATGACCCCCAGCGTACCACAACAGCGGAAGCCAGCCTTCACGCCCTCCAGCAGGGGCGCAGGCCGGTAGAGGACTATGTAACTGACTTTAAGCGGTGGAGTTCTGATACACAATGGAATGATGCCGCTCTCCGCTACCAGTTCCGTCTAGGACTCTCTGAAGCACTTAAGGATGAGCTGGCTCGAGTTGGGGTCCCCAGTGCTTTGGAAGATTTGATCCAATTATCCATCCAGATCGATCGTCGCTTAAGGGAACGAAGATCTGAGAGGACCAGCCAATTTCGTCCCATATGGATGCTGCCCAAAGTACCTAGCAGTCCATCTGTTCCTGCTTCCTCACTACCCACTGCCACTACTGAAGCCCCAGAGCCAATGCAGATAGGCCTGCTTCGCTCACCGCTGTCACCAGAGGAGAAGCAGCATCGTCGTCAGAATAACCTCTGTCTGTATTGTGGGGGAGCTGGCCACTATGCAAGCATGTGCCCCAACAAGACCCTTAAGTGTGACTCCCCTCCTTACGATTCTTGTGTATTGACTTTGACCAGATCTGCTCACATTGCTGTTCCTGTCTCACTACAGCTTCCAGAAGGGGCACTCCGGGTCCAGGCTATAATTGACTCAGGCGCCTGCAGCTGCTTCATCGACCATGCCTTCGTCCAGCAGCACAACATTCCTCTGCGACCCAAACAACAGCGACTCTCCATACAGCTAGCTGATGGGTCAGGCATCAAATCAGGACCTATTACACATGAAACTCAACCTTTGTCCACGGACATTTTGCCAGATCACCAAGAACTGTTATGCCTTGATGTCATCTCCTCTCCATTATTCCCGATCATTCTGGGAATGCCCTGGCTGCAAGCCCATAACCCCCAAATTAATTGGATTACCGGCCAGGTGATTTTCCAGTCCTCCTACTGCCTCCAGAACTGTCTCAAGTCCTCCCACCATGTAGTTCCAGTCATCGGCTGCTTGAAATCCGTATCTGAAACACGGAAACTCGTCCCATCTGTATACCATGACTTCCTGGACGTGTTCGACAAACAGAAGGCAGATACCCTTCCCCCTCACCGGGTTTATGATTGCCCAATTGAACTGTTGCCTGGGGCAGAAATCCCTTTTGGAAGGATCTTCCCTCTTTCAGAGCCTGAGCTCCTGGTCCTTAAAGAATACATCAACGAGAATCTTAGGAAAGGGTTCATCCGGCACTCCTCTTCTCCAGCTGGCGCAGGAATATTTTTCGTCGAGAAAAAAGATCGTTCCCTTCGCCCATGCGTAGACTACAGGGAATTGAATAGAATAAGTCAAAAATCGCTATCCTCTTCCTCTGATCCCAGAGCTTTTTCAGAGACTCCGTTCTACAAAAATATTTACAAAACTAGACTTACGAGGTGCCTACAACTTAATCAGAATTCGTGAGGGGGATGAATGGAAGACGGCTTTTCGGACACGTTTTGGTCACTTCGAATATCTTGTCATGCCATTCGGACTTTGTAACGCACCAGCCACTTTTCAGCATTTTGTTAATAACATCTTCAGGGACTTTCTAGACTTATTCATGATTGTTTATCTGGATGACATTCTGATATTTTCAATTTCTCTAGAATTACACCGTAGCCATGTGAAGCAAGTTCTCCACAGACTGAGACAGAACGGATTGTACGCTAAAGCCGAGAAATGTGAATTTGAACGTCAGACCATTCATTTTCTCGGCTTGGTAATATCAACTGGGGGTGTGGCAATGGACCCTCAGAAAGTCTCGGCTATAATGTCCTGGCCACCTCCAACCGACAAGAAAGGGGTACAACGTTTTATCGGGTTTTCTAATTTCTACAGAAAATTTATCAAAAATTTTTCTGGTATCATAGCACCTATTACACAACTCACAAAGAAACAAAACCGTTTCCAATGGACTGAGGCAGCTCAAGCTGCTTTCGACAAGCTAAAAGGACTATTTACCTCCGCTCCAGTATTAAAGCATCCTGATCCTGCTTTGCCGTACATCTGGAAGTGGATGCTTCTGAGAGTGCTGTAGGGACCATCCTGTCCCAGCGTCAAGGACCTAAGTCTTTAATGCATCCCGTGGCTTTCTTCTCCAAAAAACTAGGGTTATCGGAGAGAAATTATGATGTGGGGGACTGAGAACTGTTGGCAATAAAATCAGCCTTGGAGGAGTGGCGGTACCTCTTGGAGGGAGCAGCACACCCAATATTGCTCTTCACTGATCATAAAAATTTAGAATATCTCAGAACTGCCAAACGCCTCAGACCCAGACAAGCGAGATGGGCTCTTTTTTTTTCACGCTTTAACTTTCATATCAGTTACTGGCCAGGGTCCAAAAATGTCAAACCCGATGCGTTATCCCGCATGTTCACAGAGACCGAAGTTTCATCAGCTCCAGATACTATCCTGCAAGCTGGAAATTTTCTGTTAACCCAATCCGATTTTGTATCGCAGATCCGTCAGGCATCCCTGAGAACTTCCTTACCGCCAGGCAGGAACCTGCAAGAAAGAGATGGGCTTTACTGGCAGGGAAATAAAATATTTGTACCACAGGACCTGCGCACTACCATCCTACAGGCCTGCCATGACTATCCTTTGGCGGGTCATTTCAGGGGACACAAGACTATGGACTTAGTTCAAAGACATTTCTGGTGGCCCAATCTAGCAAAGGATTGCAGGGATTACGTTAGTTCTTGTTTAACCTGCCTCAAGAATAAAAACAGTAAAAACAAGGCTTGGGGATTACTATGACCGCTGCCCATTCCAGAAAGACCATGGGATAAGATCGCAATGGATTTCATTGTTGAGCTTCCTCCTTCTGAAGGATTTTCATCCATCTTTGTGGTGGTTGATCGTCTTTCTAAGATGGCACATTTTATCCCCATGAAGGGGACTCCATCAGCAACAGAGACGGCCGGGGTGTTCATTAAAGAAATTGTTAGGCTTCACGGAATTCCTGGTGACATTGTTTCTGATCGTGGGGTACAGTTCACATCAAAGTTTTGGAAAGCATTGTGTGAAGCCCTGGGAATCAAACTCAGTTTCTCCTCAGCCTACCACCCCCAGACGAATGGGCAGACTGAACGTACCAACCAAACGTTGGAGCAATATCTACGTTGTTTTTCCTCCTTCACCCAGGAAGATTGGGCCTCACTACTGCCCCTGGCAGAATTTGCATTCAATAATTCCACCCACTCTACCACAGACCAGTCACCCTTCTTTTCCAATTATGGGTTCCACCCCTCTTTTTTGCCAACACTAGTGCCGGACTCTCCTTTGCCAGCTGTCCAGGATAGACTAAACTTCCTTGTTACCAACAACCAGGTGTTGAGAGAAACCATCTCCAAGGCACAGGAAAATAGTAAAAGATTCTTTGATAAAAGAAGAAGGGGGGAACTGGACCTGAAAACTGGTGACCGTGTGTGGCTTTCAACAGCAAACCTGAAACTGGCATGCCCTTCCAGGAAACTGGGACCCAGATACTTGGGACCCTTCCCAGTTAAGAGGAAGATTAATCCGGTAGCATTTCAACTCGAGCTTCCAGACTCATTTAGGATCCACCCTGTGTTTCATGCTTCGCTACTGAAGCCTGACGTAGCGAATCCCTTTCCGGATTGTGAAGTGGGACCCCCAGAAGCTATAATGGTGGATGGAGAAGAAGAGTTTGAGATTGAAGCCATCTTGGATTGTAGGAAACGACAGGGGCAGAACCAATACCTGATCAAGTGGAAAGGTTTTGGCCCGGAGGAAAATTCCTGGGAACCTGAGACCAATCTCCATGCTCAGAGACTGATACAGGCCTTTCATCGTTCCCACCCAGAGAAGATGGCTCAAATGGGCATCCGGAGGCTGCCCCTAAGGAGGGGGCAATGTCAGAGAACTCACACAGCAAACACCCGTCTCCATGCAGCAGCTGCCAATCCTCATTCTGCTAATGCAAAGGTGCATGCACGGAACCATAGCCAAAGGCAAATGAGATCCAGGGTGGGCATGCACAATGGCACCTCTATGCGAATGCGCACGCGCGCTAACGCGCGTCCACGAGCGCCATAGCGCTAATAGGCTAACGCACATGCGCCAATGTGCCAAAGTGCTAACACGCATGTGCCAATGCGCTAAGTTGCTAATGCGCATGCACGTACACACGTACGCTGGCGCCAATCCTGGCACACAGCACCCTATATAAACAGAGAGTCTGCCTAGCATCAGTGCTGGATTGTCTTCAGCTTGTTCCTGTTTTTACTCTGCCTGATTGACCTTGTTCCTGAAAACCCGGCTATCTTCTGACCATTCTCTTGGATCTCCCCTGCCTGCTGAACCTGCCTCTACTTGCAATACTGACCTTGGCTTGAACTTATGATTACGGCTCTGCCTCCTGACTCTGTACCCTGCTGCCCATCTGTTGCCAACCCCTGCCTGTTCCTGACTACGGTTTTGCCTTCTGACTTGGTACCCCCGCTGCCAGCCTGTTGCCGACTCCTGCCTGTTCCTGATTCTGCAGTTGATCCTGATCTGGCTCCCGCTGAATAAGTTTGGTAATCAGTTTCCACATCTCCTCAGCAGAGGTTCCTATATCTCCAAGTTCCAGCCTCCTGCCTGCAGGCACCTGCACCCTTTCGTTGCCCTCGCACTCCCTGTACCAACCACCAGGGGTGCTTGGACCGGAACCGTGCAAAAGGCCACCCTCATCATTTCGGGCTCCGCTGTAAGGTACGTGACATGGTGACTTTGAGCTTACAGGCTGGCAATTTTCTCCCTGACCCCATGTGATGGTACCCCAACAGTGACCAATCACCAACCACCAGTTCAGCCAATAGGAGCAAAGAGTGGCTGGGGAGTCTCTCGCTGACCCCATGTGATGGTACCCCAGCAGTGACCAATCACCAACCGCCAGTTCAGCCAATAAGAGCAAAGAGTGATTTCTATGTATATTCTCAAAGTTGTGAATTGGAGATTACATAGGCCTGAGGATCCTCTCCCTGACCCCATGTAACAGTGCTTCGTACCCTGGTGACCAATCACCAACCACCAGCTCTGCCAAATGGGAGGGAGGAGAGTGAGTCACATGCTCCCCCTATACCCAGCAGTACTAGGTCATTCTGATTGCTCCATGCAGCCAAACAGAAGAGTTGGGGAGCAAAGGAAAGTGAATTTATAAAGCAGGGGAAGGGGGCACTTAAGTGGGACATACCATATAACACTTCCAGGGGTGCTCACAACATTCACCTTTTATTGATATGGTTCATAAAGAAAAAAAGACCGGTCACTGTTACTCTCTCTCCTAGTGGAGGGTGACTGGTCTTGTCTCCACCTCCTCTTGTAGTTTTCTGTAGTGGGTGGAGCCTGCTGGGCCCCTCCCATAGCTCTGCTCTATCTTTTTGTGCATGATAACTGGTCTTGTGTTTGCCTCCTCTTGTAGTTTTCTGTAGTGGGTGCAGCCGGCTTGGCCCCTCCCACAGCTCTGCTCTCTCTCCTTGTGTAGGGTGACCGGTCTTGTCTCCACCCCCTCCTGTGGTTTTCTGTAGTGGGTGGCGCCTGCTTGGCACCCCCACATCTCTGCTCTCTCTCCTTGTGCAGGGTGACTGGTCTTGTCTCCGCCCCCTCCTATAGTTTTCTGTAGTGGGTGGGGCCTTCTAGGCTCCTCCCACAGTTCTGCTCTCTCTCCTTGTGCAGGGTGACTGGTCTTGTCTCCACCCCTTCTCTTGTCCGTTTTCTGTAGTGGGTGGAGCCTGCTTGGCCCCTCCCACAGCTCTTCTCTCTCCCCTTGTGCAGGGTAACTGGTTTGGTCTCCGCCCCCTCTTGTAGTTTTTCTGTAGTGGGTGGGGCCTTCTGGGTGGAGCCTGCTGGGCCTCTCCCACAGCTCTTCTCTTTGCACAGGCTGTGTACAGCACAGCTACATTTACAAGGTATTATCTGGGGGTGTAAAAGACATTTGGTGCCCACAAAGTGGATTTATATCCTTTGTGTCTGTTGAGGAATATATCGCTATAGCGATCATTATTTTTAGCAGCTAAAAAAAAGTCTTGTGGCTAAAAATTAGCGATGACCACATCTGAAAACAAAAAAAAAAAAAAAAAAAAGAAAAGAAAAAAGAAAACAGAAAACAAAATAAACAAAAAACTAAGAAACAAAAAACAAACAACTACTACTACTCTGTCTTTTTCTTCCGACACTTTTCTATGTTTCTAAAACACATATTTTATAGCTTAGTGAATTGAGCCCTCTGTGTCTCTCTCCCCCATTTGGCCTTCACCGCTCTCCTGCCACCTCTTTTCTCTCTCTGCACTCCGTGTCAGGTTTTGTTTGATAAAATAACAGTGACTCACCTGCACACACCTCGTATAGCCGCTTCCTACTGCCTGCCAGCCAAAACACACGGATCCCAACCCTCCACCCCCCTATGGTGTCACCACCGCCCACGGAGCTGACACTCATTCAGCAGCCTCAGATTACTGATAGGTATGTCATGGCTACAGACGGAGGGGTGACTGAAGCCACATGGTCCTCGGGTCTGGAGCACGCCATGGTGCACACTCACAATTATTGGCACCCTTATTAACTGTCTTTTTGCCAGTGGCAGTTATTTCACATTTACTTGTGATTAGAATATTGTGATCGCGTGTAAATAACATCATATCAGATGACTATTTGTACTGATGACGAGTAAAAAAAAATTGTGTGCTCAAAAATTATAGAGGGAAAGTCAAGCCTTGCATTTAAAATACAACCTGTCCTCTGGGGGGAGCTCTGACTGGACTGCCGAGACCGGAACAAAAATGGAAACTGCAGAGCCACACCACTGCTAAAAGGTCCAGATGCCACTTTGACCAATGAAAGTCAGGGGGACAATCCAAAGAGTAGCTAACGCATTTCAGGGTCCATCCGGGGTCCATCCTCGAAAGCCAGAAGCGATGATGATTTTGCCACTTTCAGTTTCACAGTCATCATTCCTGGCTGTTACAGCCAGGGAAGCAGCTAAACAAGCACAGATAGAACAGTGGCTTGAAAAAGTATTCATACCCCTTGAAATTTTCCACATTTTGTCATGTTACAACCAAAAACGTAAATGTATTTTATTGGTATTTTATGCGTAGCGCCCTGGGGTCAGGTCAGGGAGCTCCTCACCAAATTCCTTGTCAGGAGTGGCTACTGTAGATAGTTGTTAGAGATCCATTGATCAATTCAGTTTAGCCTTGTACTTTTCTCTTCTGCCACTAGGTGGTCGGGCACTTGGTGGCATTAGATGTGAGAAGGACATTTCAAGGTCAAGTTATGGGTATATGGGATATCTCAGCCAATGGGCAGGGGTTTTCTTGAATCCCTTGGCCTGCTGGGAGAACCTAAATATTTAGCTGGAGTCAGGTGATCTGTGTTCTGTGACACCCGGACTAGGTGGACATGTGTCATTTGCCCTGGGCTGCCGACCGGAGAACCTGTCGTGGTCGGAGGTAGAAGGGAACCTGTCACCACAAAGGGACCAACCACCTTTTCCAGGGACCACAGTGAGTGACTGAAGCAAGTAGCAGAGTAACATTCTCACCCAACGGGCACGGTGGAGAATCGGGAAACTTCAGGTGGTGATCAAGTCAGGGACCCAGGCATGTACTGCCCATCAGGACTACCGGGAGATTCCCGGTGGGCCGATGGCTCAGTGGGCCAGTCAGGTGCGGTCCTGGAGCCACTCCTCTCTGACAGTGAGCGATGGCAATTTCACTCCTGTCAGGAGGAGCAGCTTCCGTCATATGCTGGAGAGAGCATTAGGCTTTCTGCTCCCTCCAGCCTGCAGGGAGAGATAGACCAACGGTAGACTTTCCTTCCTCTCTCCCCTATCACTTGTTTTCACATGACTAGAGAGAGGAACGAGAAGCTGCCTTCAAAACTGTGAGTACATGTGGGAGGGGGAGGACACTCTGATTTGAAGGGGGCTGCTGGTGGGGGCTCTCTGATGTGAAGGGCTTCTGGTGGAGACACACTGATGTGGAGGGAGCTGCTGGTGGGGACTGTCTGATGGGGACTCTGATGTGAAGGGGGCTGCTGGTGGGGGCTCTCTGATGTGAAGGGCTTCTGATGGAGACACACTGATGTGGAGGGAGCTGCTGGTGGGGACTGTCTGATGGGGACTCTGGTGTGAAGGGGACTGCTGGTGGGGACTTTGATGTGAAGGGGACTGCTGGTGGGAACTCTATTGTGAAGGGGACTGCTGGTGGGGACTCTGATGTGAAGTGGGCTGGTGGTGGGGACTCTCTGATGGGGACTCTGATGTGAAGGGGGTTGCTGGTGGGGACTCTGATGTAAGGGGGACGCTGTTGGGGACACTCTGATGTAAGGGGGATGCTGTTGGGGACACTCTGATGTAAGGGGGACGCTGTTGGGGACACTCAAAATTAAAGTGGGCCGGTCATGAGGAAGTCCAGGGCCAAATTTTTGTCCCAGTCCAGCCCTGCAGAGACCCAATCAGCGGAGGTGACACTTGCAGAGCAGCCTTGTGTGTCAAGCCAGGTACTGAGCTGGTCAGCAGGGATGAAGCTTGAAAGGTATCTGGAGTGCTAAGCTAGGGACCTAGCAGGGAAGCATGGGTGATGCTTGAGGGAGATACCACCGCAAAAGCCTTGAGGAGCTCAGGGGATTCAGTGAACCAGAGAGTCCAGTGAGAGACTAGGGGCTCAAGGGGCTGAGAAGCTACAAGTAGAAGGTGTAGTGAAGCTGAGTTAACTGTTGAACTTTGTGTTGAGAACTGTTAAATACTGTTGCCATAGAAGACAGCAAACCTGCACGTGCAGAAATGGCACCTTGCTGGGGCCTTTCCCTGTACGGCTGTCTTCCCGTTAAAGTCTCTGAGTCTGCCTATTGAAATTGCAACCACCTAAGGGTGTCCTGGCCCTAACCCTCTTTCCCTTGCAAAATATAAAAAGGACCGTTATTAGAAATAAAACCTCTTTTGCGTCCAAGAAATGTCTGGCATCCACTGACTTTCACTATCTTTGCACCCACTATGCCTCACGACCCACTACATATTGAAGGATGTGGCCTCAAAGGTTCCCATTAGACTGGAAGAGTTTAGAGATTCTGCTACATATGTGATAGACCAACACAAAGTGGCACATAATTGTGAAGTGGAAGGAAAATGATAAATGGTTTTCAACATGAAAATAGAATGGAGTCATATATGTATATAAATATATAGTAAAGACCCACCAATCATTTGATATAGAGATTGTCATGGAGTGCCAACCCTGGTATTGAAATATAAGGAAAGTAGGTGATGGATATAGGGTGTTGAACGGTCATCTCCAGACAAGTAAAAAATAACACAAAATTGAAAATATATAATTTATTATTGAAAAGAAGGTTACAAAGACATACACATGTATAAACAAGGGACCAAATATATTCCCTATAAAAACAGTAAAGTATATACAGTAGGTGCACTATATACAAGAAGTCAAAGCCGACATGTTTTGCAGTAATATTGGTCCATCCGCTTCTTCAAGGCTGAATTGCTTCATACTTTATTTAAAATCTCAAGGCCATCCGAACTGAGGGGAGACCGAGAAGGAACACGTCAAGCATGAACTCCACAAATCAAAGGACAACAATCCTGATGTATATGACTATGGTAGTCTTCACTTCGCATACACAGTGAGTTATGAATTTTAAATAGAGAAGGCTATCATTGAAGGTGTTCCTGCACCCAAAATCATTTACTATCAACAGATGTCCAAAAGGTCCAACTGGGTGGAGCCCGAGTGTCTTCCCCTCCCAGTCTTCTGTCATCGTCCAATCTCACGAGAGCGCCACCTCAGAGCACGGAACCCCAAACTCTGCACAGCCAGCGGTATTTTATGTGATAGACCACCACAAAGTGGCACATAATTGTGAAGTGGAATGAAAAATGATAAATGGTTTTCAACGTGTTTTACAAATAAATATGTGAAAAGTGTTGGGGGGACATTTGTATGGCGCCCCCCGGAGTCAATATTTTGTAGAACCCCCTTTCTCTGCAATTACAGCTGCAAGTCTTTTTGGGGATGTCTCCAACAGCTTTGCACATCTAGAGAGGGACATTTTTGCACATTTTTCTTTGCAAAATATACCAGATTGGATGGAGAGCGTCTGTGAACAGCAATTTTCAGGTTTTGCCACAGATTCTCAATTGGATTTAGGTCTGGACTGTGACTGGGCCATTCTAACACATGAATATACTTTGATGCAAACCATTCCATTGTAGCTCTGGCTGTATGTTTCGGGTCGTTGTCCTGCTGGAAGGTGAACCTCCGCCCCAGTCTCAAGTCTTTTGCAGACTCTAACAGATTTTCATCTAAGATTGCCCTGTATTTGGCTCCATCCATCTTCCCACCAACTCTGACCGGCTTCACTGTCCCTGCTGAAGAAAAGCATTCCCACAACATATTGCTGCCACCACCATGTTTCACGGTGGGGATGGTGTGTTCAGGGCGATGGGCAGTGTTAGTTTCCCCCCACACATTGCGTTTTGCTTTTAGGCCAAAAAGTTACATTTTGGTCTCATCTGACCAGAGCACCTTCTTCCACATGTTTGCTGTCCCCCCCATATGACCTCTCGCAAACTGCAAATAGAGGGACTTCTAATGGCTTTCTTTCACCAATGGCTTTCTTCTTGCCACTTTTCCATAAAGGGCAGATTTGTGGAGAGCACGACTAATAGTTGTCCTGTGGACAGATTCTCCCACCTGAGCTGTGGATCTCTGCAGCTCCTCCAGAGTTACCATGGATCTCTTGGCTACTTCTCTGATGAATGCTCTCCTTGCCCGGCCGGTCAGTTTAGGTGGACGGCCATGTCTTGGTAGGTTTGCAGTTGTGCCATACTCTTTCCATTTTCGGATGATGGATTGAACAGAGCTCCGTGAGATGTTCAGAACTTGGGATTGTTTTTTATAACCTAACCCTGCTTTATACTTCTCCACAACTTTATCCCTGACCTGTCTGGTGTGTTCCTTGGCCTTCATGATGCTGTTTCGGTGTAAGTTCACCTTACAGATTTTCTAAAAAGTGAACTTGCCCTTTAAAGATGGCTTTTGCACTTCTGCTTTAATAAATATTCAGTTTAACCCTGTCCACACTGCAGAAGGATAACAGCAGCAACAAAGGAAGAAGTTCCACAGCAGTTATCAACTACAGTCCAGGTTACAACTGGAACACAATTGATTGCATATTGACACACTGCATCCCAAATGGCACATTTCATTCAATTACAGTTACCGGCAGGGCAGAGAGCTGAGTTGAGGAGCAGCCCATATCTCTAGGGTTCTGGTCAGAGTCCTTCATCCTATAGTTAAGGGATGTGAGTAGTCCCATTAGTCCTGCACCTCTATGTGCTTTTTATACAGAGCCCTTTATCCAAGATGCCCCACACTGACACTGGCACCGCAGCATTTCCTTGCTATCTATGGTACACACCACTCACTACTCTGGGGACCTCTAGAGGCTACCTAGTCATCTAAAACTTTCACTACTGGGTCCCCAACCCTAACTATAGCAACAACTAGTGGCCAGTTTGGGGATCTACACCAGGCACCATCAATCCCCTACCCTACAAAGCCAGGGATCAGCATGACAGGCAGGTAGCCAGCATTCTGGTAAGAACAGGGCCATCTTAATAGCATCATGGGCCCCTGGGCAAAGTAGTGCACTGGGGGCCCTACCAGCCTGCCCCAATTTACGCACCTATTTTCAAGAATTAAAGTATAAATAGTTGATAGAATTAAACATATACCATATATACTCGAGTATAAGCCGAGTTTTTCAGCACTTTTTTTAGGCTGAAACCCCCCCCCCCCCCCCCCTCGGCTTATACTCGAGTGAGGGTCCCGAGTGAGGGTGCCCATCTGGAGCTGTACATTTGATTATTAAAACAGTGGGTGTCTCAGTGTTCCGTGATAGACCAAACACTGATACAGTGCTGGGAAACTGTATCAGTGTTCCGTCTATCATGGACAAGGAGGAGGCGGGGCTTTGTTACAATGGACGGCCAACGAACAGACTGCATGACAGGGCACAGTGAGGCTGCAGATGGGCACAGTGAGGTTGCAAATGGGCACAGTGAGGCTGCAGATGGGCACAGTGAGGCTGCAGATGGGCACAATGAGGCTGCAGATGGGCACAGTGAGGCTGCAGATGGGCACAGTGAGGCTGCAAATGGGGAAAGTGAAGCTGCAGATGGGCACAGTGAGGCTGCAAATGGGCACAGTGAGGCTGCAGATTGGTAGAGTGAGGCTGAAAATGGGCACAGTGAGGCTGCAGATGGGAACAGTGAGGCTGCAAATGGGCACAGTGAGACTGCAGATGGGCACAATGAGGCTGCAGATGGGCATTGTTTACCCAGTAGCTGCTGCATTTCCTAGGGTAGGCTTATACTCGAATCAATACTTTTGCGCTGTTTTTTGTGGTAAAATTAGGTGCCTCGGCTTATATTCGGGTCGGCCTATACGCGAGTATGTACGGTATGTATTAATACTTTCAATAAAATAGATTTAAACAATAAAAAAAGCTTTAAATCAAAGACTAATCAACAGAAAGGGCATAGTACAGGGGGTGGGCAGGAAGGCAGAGTACAGGGGGAGGAAGGAGGGCACAGTGCAGGGGGGGTTAGGAGGGCACAGCACTGGGATTCGATGGGCACACGGCCATCCTGGGATACCTTAGTAAAAAAGAGCCCCAAAAAATCTGGGACAGTTGGCAAGTATGATGTAATGCAAGATTATCATGGGCCCCCAGTGCACCTGGGTCCCCTGGGCTGGTCCCTGTGCATTAAGAAGGCCCTGGGTAAAGGGGTGCCTGCATGGGCAGAGTGACTCTCTTTATTCACTTGCTTCCCTCTCATAATATTTCTGTCCTCCATCATTGCTGCATGTTATCCACTGTAAATGAAGTCTTTCAACCCCTCTTTCTGACCACAGTAGGTGGGTGAGCAGGTTGGTTGACAATTTAACTCGAAGAAATGTAAGATTCATATTTGTGCTGTTAAAGTGACGCAACACTATACCGCAACAAGTCTTTGAATTTTTTTAACGGACGCGGTTTTAACATTCCCTGCATTGGCGTGTCTACGGAGGAGAGACAGCGAGAGGCTGCGGTGGAGACAATGGATGTCCCTCACGCTATGTAAACTGCAGCTTTTCTGAACCCCCCCCCCGGCTGTAATACAGACTAATGGGGAGATTTATCAATAACCTGCAGAGCAAAGTGCTCCATAATGTGACCACAAATGATTACTAAGCATCCTGCATTTAAAGGGCTACACCATCTTGATGCAGCGGGAGGAGGTGTTAAGTGCCTCGCCCCCCTCTCTGCAGAGTTCATGGAACGATAGATCAGTGTTTTTCAACCCTCGAGGAAGACTTAAAAACTATTTAAAGTGGTTCTGAAGTCAAAATGTTTTTTTAACCTTAATATATTATCTCCCCACTACCTATCCTACGCCCCCCATCCTTAAACACTTGCTGGGCCTCTTTTATTGCTCCAGCACTGTCTTGGCTGCACCGCCGCTTCCCTCACTATCTGGTCCCAAAGTCAAACTGCTGTGAGGAAGAAGGGGTGGTGGTGGGGGGGGTGGGGGGGGTGGGGGGTGGCATACCAGCGCTGTGTGTGTCTATGGACCCACACAGCCCAGCTCTAGAGCACAAGTGCACGCCCCGCCGGTGCCCCCCATAGAAAATGGCTTGCATTTATTTTGCTACTTAGATCTCCCAGACATTAGATATTTTCTGAAAGCAGAGGCCCTGGAGGATAAAACAGTGTCTGTTGCAATGCTTTTAGGTCACATGATATTTGTGATAAATACCCGATATACTACCAATTTTTTTTGTTAATGGCTTGCTGAGGAGGCACCTGAAGGAGGGAGGAGCAGACTGTGTCGGCGGGGGACTGCCAAAGTGGAGGTAAGGGACCGCTGTGTGCAATATCAGGTAAGTATAACATCTTTTTTCTTTTAACACACACACAAAAATGAGCCTTTAATATCACTTTATGTTCTCGGTGAACCCCTGAAATTATTATTATTATTATACAGGATTCATAGGCGTGCGCAGCCTTATGCATTAGGGTGTGCACCCCAAAGCTCAAACGCACATGCGTGTATATATATCTCTATTTACACTATATTACTAAAAGTATTGGGACGCCTGCCTTTACACGCACATGGACTTTAATGGTAGGCTGTCAGGGAGTATCGGCTTACCCTTACGGGACAGTGTACATGAGACCTGCATGGCATCAGTGATCTGCTGATCGCTGGTGCAATGCTTTCCGGGGTTCTGCAACAAAAAATTATAAATGCACATTTTTTTTATTGATGGGCACAGTGTCAGCAATTGATGGGCACACTGGCAGCGATTGATGGGCACAGTAACGGCAATAGATGGGCACAGTGGCAGCAATTGATGGGTACAGTAGCTGCATTTGATGGGCACAGTGGCAGCAATTGATGGGTACAGTAGCTGCGTTTGATGGCACAGTGGCTGCAATTGATGTTTTTTTATTTTCAGTTTGTTTGCGCCCCCCCAAAAAATTTTGAGTAGCGGCCGCCCCTGCTCCAATGTGGGCTGACGTACAGGTACATTAACCCACATTTGGCACTGCTTCCCGTCCACCATATATTGGGGCTGTGGACATATGGGAAGTGGTTAATATACACTTGGGATTTATTTTTCATACCAAAGACATGTAGTATATATATATATATGTATATATATATATATATATAGATATATATATCTATATATATATATAGATATATATATCTATATATATATAGATATATATATATGCACTTTTTTTGCTGACAAGCCAGGGTAAGATTCATATGGATTGGTTGGCTTTTTTTCCTCATTTGCCCATTGCCTGCCCAGGTGCCCTGCTCAGTGCTGTCTCACTCACCTCGATCTAGCAGGCTGCAGCCACTCATCTGCCGCTCTCCAGGCTCCGCTAGTCCACTGCTTCTAAGGGAGAGAGAGGCCGGAGGGGGGGGGGGGGAGGGGTTGGCAGAGTGCAGATGTAGATCACTCTGCCGGCGCCTGCGGGACCTGCAGCCGGAACTATAGAAGCTGCATCGGCAAATGCGGCTGGGTTACTCCGCGGCTGTGGTCCTAGTTCCCTGCTCAATCACCTCCCACTCGCAGCACAACTGTTTTTGCCGGCCGGACCCGACCCCAGTGGTGGTGACTGAGCTACACAGGGACAGGACAGACATTTTGCAGGCAGTCAGCACTAACAAAAGGTGTGAAACACCGACAGAGCACAGGGATGACTAGGGTGTGCCTGGGCACACCCGGCACACCCCGTGGGCACGCCTATGACAGGATTTTTATAGCGCCAACAGTTTGTGCAGCGGTTTACAATATAAAAGGGAGACAATACAGTTATAATACAATAAAATACAAGAGTATTAAGAGGGCCCTGCTCAGAAGAGCTTACAATCTAATAGGGTGGGGCAGGTGGTACAAAAGGTTGTAACTGTGGGGAATGAGCTGATGAAAGTGGTAAAAGATTAGTTGGAGACGTGATAGGCTTTCCTGAAGAGATGCGTTTTCAGGGATCACTTGAAGGTAGCAAGAGTAGGGGATAGCCGGACCGGTGGAGGTAGCGAGTTCCAGAGGATGGGAGAGGCTCTGGAGAAATCCTGGAGACGAGCATGGGAGGAGGAGACAAGAGAGCTTGAAAGTAGGAGGTCTTGAGAAGAGCGAAGAAGATGATTTGGGTGATATTTGGAGACAAGATTGGTGATGTAGCTCGGGGCAGAGTTGTGAATGGCTTTGTATGTTCTGGTTAGTATCTTGAATTTAATTTGCTTGGCGATTGGGAGCCAGTGTAGGGATTGGAGGAGAGGGTTGGCAGACACTGAATGGAGACCAGTGTAGGGATTGGAGGAGAGGGTTGGCAGACACTGAATGGAGACCAGTGTAGGGATTGGAGGAGAGGGTTGGCAGACACTGAATGGAGACCAGTGTAGGGATTGGAGGAGAGGGTTGGCAGACACTGAATGGAGACCAGTGTAGGGATTGGAAGAGAGGGTTGGCAGACACTGAATGGAGACCAGTGTAGGGATTGGAGGAGAGGGTTGGCAGACACTGAATGGAGACCAGTATAGGGATTGGAGGAGAGGGTTGGCAGACACTGAATGGAGACCAGTGTAGGGATTGGAGGAGAGGGTTGGCAGACACTGAATGGAGACCAGTGTAGAGATTGGAGGAGAGGGTTGGCAGACACTGAATGGAGACCAGTGTAGGGATTGGAGGAGAGGGTTGGCAGACACTGAATGGAGACCAGTGTAGGGATTGGAGGAGAGGGTTGGCAGACACTGAATGGAGACCAGTATAGGGATTGGAGGAGAGGGTTGGCAGACACTGAATGGAGACCAGTGTAGGGATTGGAGGAGAGGGTTGGCAGACACTGAATGGAGACCAGTATAGCGATTGGAGGAGAGGGTTGGCAGACACTGAATGGAGACCAGTGTAGGGATTGGAGGAGAGGGTTGGCAGACACTGAATGGAGACCAGTGAAGGGATTGGAGGAGAGGGTTGTCAGACACTGAATGGAGACCAGTGTAGGGATTGGAGGAGAGGGTTGGCAGACACTGAGCGGTTGGTAAGGTGGATAAGTCTGGCAGCAGCATTCATGATAGACTGAAGAGGGGAGGAGCCTATGGAGAGGCAGGCCAATGAGAAGGGAGTTGCAATAGTCAAGGTGAGAGATAACTAGGGAGTGAATGAGGAGCTCGGGGGTTTCATTTGTTAAAAAGGGGCAAATTTTAAAGATGTTATGGAGGTGAATTCTACAAACTTTAGGAAATACTGAAATACTTACTTGGTGGAAGGAAAGACAATCAAGTAATCTATGAGGCTGCTTTACGGACACTATAATAGATAAATGGTCAGTAAGCCACTAACCTGCACAAGAAGCAAGGTTAGGCAGAACTATAACAAATGCGACTAGATTCTCTAGAACGGCATCAACTATCCTAAAAGACAAAACAAAGGTCTTTTGTGCACTCTACGCATACAACCCGAACGGCAGGTGGGTGTTTGCATCTCTAGTGGGTTACCCCTGAACATGGCTGGAAGTACCTGGTACCTGGTTGTAGGAATTGTAGCACTGCCCTGAAGCCCAATGGTGATCTCCATTCTCCAGCGTTAGGGACAGCTGACATCCTTCAGTGTAGAGTGGGTTACAAGGCATGGTGGGTGTAATGCAAGATGAACAGGTGGGCGCCAGACACTTTTTGAATACAAAGAGATTTATTGTCTCTTAAACAGAACTGTGGGAGAGAGGATTATTGCCAGGACACTCTTAGGTAGATGCAATGTTAATTGGCAGACTCCGAGACTTCTATAAGTAGACAGCTATACAGGTGAAGGCCTCCAGCCGGACATGACTTCTGTATAGGTAGGACCGCTGTCTCCTATGGCAACAATCTTGTAGCTGTTACTAACGGTAAAGGTATTCAACTATCTGCAACACGAACAGTTCTCTTTACCCCACGCGCACTCACTGTGGGTCCTACTCAACGAGCCTCCAGTCTCTCTCACTAAGACTTCAGATCTACTAGCCACTGGATCCCCTGAGCTTCTTCACTGTAGTACTCAGTATCTTCCTTAAGCGTCACCCCCGTCTCACTGCCGGGTCCCTGGCTTGGCACTCACAGATACTCCTCAAGCTTCATCCTTGCTGACACGTTAGGTCCCTGACTTGGCACTCCACAAGCGTCACCTCTGCTGTCCCACTGGGTCCCTGACTCGGCACTTGCTGATGCTTTCTCATTTCTTCACTGTCCCCGGCTGGCGAGAAGTCTGCTCTGGTACTGGCCTCAGCTCACTTACTGTGGTCTCTGGTAGCAAGGTGGATGGTCCCTTTGTGGCGACAGCTTCCCCTCTACCTCCGACCACGACTTGTTTCCCCGGCTGGCAGAACCGTTAATTCTGGTTGGACTACAAGCCCACAGTCCCAACCCTGCACTACTTCTGGATAGGCTCTCAGGTAGCCTAGCAGCCAGATGTCCCCGGGATAGGCCTTAGGTTTCTGGCCTAGCAGCCCGGGGCAATATGACACATGTCCACCCAGACAGCAGTCCTGGTGGCACAGAACCCAGATCACCTGACTCCACCCAAATAAATAGGCTCTCCCAGCAGGCCAAGGGACCCAAGAAAATCCCTGCCCATTGGCTGAGACACCCCACTCATTCCTAATCTGTCCTTGCAATGCCCTTGTCTTATCCAATGTCACCAGATACCCGGCCATCTAGTGACAGAAGAGAGAAGTGCAGCAATTCCAGAATTAGGGCAAAATCAATTGACCTCCTAACAATTGGCCAAGGCAACTATCACTTGACAAATAAATTGAATAGCAACCCTGCCTAAACATCAGGGTGCTACATAATTTTTAGCGTTGCCCAGCTTACAGTGGGCCCTTCTTTAGGTGGTGCACTGTCCCTTTAATAGTGTCGGTGAATAATAGGAGATAGGCTGTGTGACAGACCTAGCCGGGACAGAGGCTGTTGGAGTGGACTGAATGCAAGGCTCTTGCCTTTTGATTATGGGCCCTGCATTTTCAAGGGAACAATACTCTTTGTGAGGTGAATGAGAAATCCTGTCTGAACTGTACTAGTCGGACTCAGTCGTGTATATATGTATATAATGTATGTTGTCTCATTCTGTTGTGGACTCTTTGCTGTGATCATTTGGGATGTGTGTCCCTGTAGAGGGAGGGGGGATTCCTCCAACAGCCCCCCTGCTGATAATACTGTTTACTGAGGAGAAGTTTGAACACACCTGACCTGTGTGTCCATTGTCTTTGGACAGTTTAACCCGCCCTCTTTTCAAAGGGTGGGGGGGAAGAGTCTCTGAGTTATTTTATTTGTTGCGTCCATGTGTGATAATAAAACAGTCCATGTTAGCATCTAAGCAAGTCTTGCCTTGTTTTGTGCTTGGGAGCAGTTGGAATATCTGATATCTGTATTCAGACTGGGAGGAAGTGGTATATGACGGAAACACTCAAGCGGAGTGTGGGATGTTCCGTTACATTGGTGGCAAGCAGTGGGAAGCTTCCTGCAGTCTGGGAAATCTAAACCTCCACCTGGATCCAAGATCAGCATAGCAGACTACGGTCACCCTAGCGGAGATATGGACCTGGCAGCAGAGTTCCCGGGGCTGCTGTGGATCATCCTTTCAACATACACCAGGACTGTGTCTGAGGATGAAGTCCTTGAGCTCAGGCAGCTGATTCGGGTGGAGCTCTGGATTGGAGCCCTCCAGCTCGCTAGTATAAAACAGGGCAAGTGCTTTCCAACCCAAGAGCAACGAGCCAGTGACCAACGGGCATTGCGGATGGCATTCCTGGGAGAGAGGCCCCAGGAGCAATGGGTGACTGAGTTTAAAAGGCTGGTCCAGCAGGAGATAGAGCTGGACAATCATTATCGGGCTCTGCAATAGCACGCAGAGCAGGGATATTTAGGGGATACAACAGAATGCTCTCCGGAGGGATATGACTTTGGCGGCCCTGGATTGCTGTGGGAGAGCCTTACAGATCATTTTGTGTTTGGTGATGAAGGGGAACCTACACTTGAGGACCTGTGAGATTATAGAGAGGCTATGCTCGGTCTTGCAGGGGTCTCAGAGCTCAAACTTGATCTGGACCATTTGCTAAGGATGGAACAGCATCTGGAAAGGGCATACAGAAAACTGCTAGAACACGTTCAGCACCATGCCAGAGAATCGGCAGTGGAAAATCCGGAGATTGCAGTCCCCAAACCTGAAGTGCTGACAACAGGGCAGAGCTCTGCTAACCTCTGCCCAGAAATGATAGCATCTTCTGGGTTCCATGGACAGGAGATGGTGAACCTCTATCCCCAGACATCAGTTGCAGAGACATGGGATTTGATAGACTTTTCTGCTGAGGAAGAACAACCTGATGAGCCTCCAGCAGAAGAGCTGCTATCAGGGGCCAAACTTCACTGTGCTCTGCTCAGCACCAACAGTGGCTTCGGCCTTCTTGAGAGAAGAGGTAGTCGGCCTTTCTCCCACAACACTGACAGGGACATGTGATTTTCTGCCAACAGCATCTATGGAGTTACAACAAACTTCTCCTCAGTAATCAGTCTTATCAGCAGGGGGCTGCTGGAGGAATCCCCCCTCCCTCTACAGGGACACAAATCCCAAATGATCACAGCAAAGAGCCCCCAACAGAATCAAACAACATACATTATATACATATATACACGACTGAGTCCGACTAGTACAGTTCAGATTGGATTTCTCATTCACCTCACAAAGAGTATTGTTCCCTTGAAAATCCAGGGCCCATAATCAAAAGGCAAGAGCCTTGCATTCAGTCCACTCCAACAGCCTCTGACCCAGCTAGGTCTGTCACGTAGGAGCAGGAGCAATCTCTATTTGAGCTACCAGTGTGTGGTGGATGTTTAGGTCAGGTAGCTCAGCTCTCCACTTTCTGGTGGGTGACTAGTCTGGTCCCAATGACTTGGCAATCAGCAGGTTTCAGAAGCCGGGTCACACAGGTCACAGTCTCTCAGCGCCAAACCTAAAGACACGGCGACTCTGTCTCTCAAGCTCAGTCTCTGAAGGCAGCTCTGGCAGGTTCAGATGCAGGTCTGTCCTCTGTCCCAGATGTGGGTCAACAGGCACAGCAAATGATCCTCTTAGCTCCTCTCCGGTGGCTCTGGTCCCTCGGGTGTGAGGCACAGACCCTGACAGCAAGTCTGTACCTATTGCTCTCCTCTCTTTGCCCGAGAAAACGGTGAAGCTCTCCTCCTCTAGATGAGGTTTGTGGGAATTGAAGTGCACAGCCTGTTAACTAAAATAACAAGCATAGTGCAGCTCCCCTTTAAGAACTACAATTCCCATCATCCATAGCTTCTACCCATTAAGTTCTTCAAGCAAGATGCTTCCATTGGCTTGGATTGGATTGGATCTGCAATGCAGGAGGGAGGGGGAGAGCCTTTCACTGCTCACATTGGTGGTGGGGGGGGAGGGATTACACAGCGGGGGATCGGCCCCACCTGGCTACACTTACAGTAGAAAAAGCAGGTTGTCTGGCTGTTATATTGGCCGAAGAGTCTCCAGCTGTCTCAGTCACTTGCTGATTCCTAGTTCCTGAAGTCCTAGGCAGCCAGGCCAGGGCCGCTAAGAAGGCAGTACTACCAGCCCTCCTGTACCGGGCCCAGCCCCCACCAGTTCAAAAGGGGGGCCTGAACACTTTCCGAGCAGGAGCGACAGCTGCACTGCCCTGCCTTATTGCCAACTCTTGTGCTCCCCCCCCCCCTCCCCCGCAGCTCTGCCGCCTTCTCCTCCTTTTTCTCCCACTGGCTGCACTGCAGGGGAATTGGTATCTGCGCCCCCACTCCCCTGCTGTCCAGGCCCCCCCCCAGTATGCCCCCCTCCTCCCCAGCAGTGCTGCCGGCTTCCCTCCTCTCCCACCAGAAGTGCCCAAGGGCACACAGGGGGATGTTTCAGGATGGAGAGTGGAAGGGGAAGGGCAGTTGGCTGGAGCATTCCACATGTCTTGTTTACCAGCCCTTTCCTTTCCTGAATGAACACAGTGACCGATTTGTACCGATCACTCACTGTGTTCATTCCTCACTGATGCATAGTGAATTGTGCTTACTATGCTTCAGTTTGTCAAGGAACAGGAAACCTCAGAGTTCTTCCCATTCATTCACTGTCCAATGCAGCTGAGGCTGCAGAGAAAAGGACTCAAATGTGAGACTTCAGGGGTCTGTTTAGACCAGGGGCGGCCCGGCCATTAGGGGTGCACGGGCGCCGCCCCCTCTATCCATGCCACCCCCTATATGAGTAATGGATAGATTCATGCATAGCATATAGCATAGCATGAATCTCTCCACAGCCGCCGCCGCCACCCCCTATTCACGCGTCCGGCCCCTTTCAGGATGCCAGGCGCTTGAATTCCAGCAGCGGGGGTGTTTTTTTTTTTGAAGCACCTGATTAGAGCCATAAGGCTCTAATAGGCTTAAAAATAGGGCGGGCTCGGGGCGCAGAGCATTGCGCTCGGAGCCCACCCAGGTGTGTTAGAAAAGCAAATGAATATTCGATTTTCTAAAACTAAATCGCCTCTCCGCCAATCAGGAAGCGCGGGTCTGATACCCGTTTCCCGATTGGCTGAAAGGTCAGGCGATCTTATTGGAAGCCTAGGAGGAGGGGGATGGACAGCGGAAGCCGCTGTGATCCATACGTGCGGGCCTTTGATGTCCTAACTGTCCTTGGGGGAGGGGGGTTGTCACCGCCGCCACTAACTGCCCCGGGGGGGAGGTGGCTATTTGCCCCCCCCCCCTCCAAACAAAAAAACAGCCGCCACTGGTTTAGACCCCTGATATTTCACCCCCCCTCCTCCAACAGGGCTTTTAAAAAAAAAAGTAAAAAAAAAAACGAGGTGGGCCCTGTCCGGTAGGCTGTGTGGGGCCCCGTGATTTCTAACAGCAGCCCTGAGCCAGGCAAATAGCATTTTCAGTAGGAGGTCAGCCGTTTCCTTTCCTATCACATTGACGCTTTTCCATTGGTAAGGCAATTCCGGGAGAAGAACGGTGGACTTGGAATGGGGATTATTTTGACAGCCTTTATAAATGGGCCCCCCGGTGCTCCTGGCCGGTTGAGCTGATCCTGTGCAGAGTTCTTCTTCTGCTGATACATTGTATCCGAGCCGCTCTGTATGACCACAAATAAACACCCGGAGGACGCAGGATTCGGGGGGAATGTTTCCAGGGTGACTTCATGAAACACACGCATTGCATTTCACCTAAACAAAGTGCTGCATAATGACAAGTTACGTGTGCAGCGCCGATCTGGGAATGTGCGCGGATATAAACCAGGGCCCCCCGCCGCCACCCCTTCATTGTCAGCAGACGGCGAGGATGTGCAGCTCCGTCCAGTCCACAGGCTGCTGCTTTCTTTCAAGAGCTGAAATCCATCCAGCCGTTATCTGCGGGGTAGAAAACGAAAGGTCACATCCGGGAACATCGCAATCCCATTCACCCCATTGGCTGTCCGCCGGGGGGGGGGGGGGGATTGTTTGCTGGGCCCGGGTGCAGGGGGTCACTGGCTGCGTACGCAAATCAAAAATCAAGGCCGAAATCCTCATTTGCAGGGCATCCAATGTGCAGCGAATGCGTGCGCCAACTTGTGATGAAGCCAACGATGTGCAATTAAAGAGGACGACTTTTTAAAGTGATTGTAATCCCTTCCTTTTTTGTTTTTTTTTTAAACCGCTTCAATAAAGGGCACTTTCACTCCCTTCCTGTCCAGGCCAATTTTCAGCGCTGTCACACTTTGAATGACAATTGCGCGGTCATGCTACACTGTACCCACATGACATTCTTTTGGTGATATTTAACCACTTTAAGGATCAGGCCTATTTTTCAAACTTGTTGTTTACAAGTTTAAAATCTGTTTTTTTTTTTTGCTAGAAAATTACTTACATTATATATATTTTTTTCAGACACCCTAGAGAATAAAATGGCGGCCCTTGAAATACTTTATGTCACACCGTATTTGCGCAGCGGTCTTACAAGCGCAATTTCTTTGGAAAAAATACACAAAAAATACACAAAAAAATAAGAAAAATAGTAAATTTTTCTTTATATTGTGAAAGACCTCTTACATACTTTGCATGTCTGTATGAATAGATTCCTGATATGTCACAATATGCAGCAACTGTCTCATTTTATAAGAAAAGTTCCACCTTTTAGGCCCCTTTCACACAATCGGCCCGATCGGTTCCGCCCCCTGTCCGTTTTTAAGGCGGATCCGAGCGGGCCACCCATTGACTTTTATGGGCAGGCGGATGTGTCCGCTGACGCCCGCCTGCCATCTGATCCGACAAGACATGTGCACTGCCGATAAATTCATTCGTTTTCGTTTCCTTTTTTTTGTTTGTTTGTTTGTTTTTCGGGACATTCGTTATAATTGGTAAATTCGTACATTCGAAAATTCGTAAATTGGAAAACTCGAAAATTTGAAAACTCGAAAATTTGAAAGCTTGAAAATCCGAAAATAAGAAAGAAAATCCGAGAATTCGAAAGAATAACTTACCAACTAATTACTGTATATACTCGAGTATAAGTCGACTCGAATATAAGCCAAGGCACCTAATTTTACCACAAAAAACTGGGTAAAAATTATTGATTAGAGTGTAAGCCTAGGGTGAGAAATGCGCAGCTACTGTAAATGGAAAAGAGGGTCAACAATGCCCATTTGCAGCCTCACTGTGCCCATTTGCAGCCTCACTGTGCCCATTTGCAGCCATAGGTCCCCCGAACTTCAAACTCGGTAGTTAAGGGTTCCTAGATGCCCCCCTAGCTGCAGCCAAAACTTGGGGTCCCTGGACCCAAAGGGTCTCGAAATGACATTGCTGCAGATGGACACAGTTGACCGACTTTGGGGCCCCGTACCTCTGTGCCCCTTGGAACCCCAAATTTGGTGTGCAAACCCAGTGAAACTAGCACTACAACATATCCAATCCATAGCTGGGGTTCCTAGCACCAAGTGGCCCCGAGATATGGGGCCCCAAATTCGGTTCGGAAAATGTGATTCTCTGCTGCAGAAAAGTGCTTGACTCGAGTATAAGCCGAGGGGGGCATTTTCAGCACAAAAAATGTGCTGAAAAACTCGGCTTATACTCGAGTATATACGAGAACTAACTAACTAACTAATTCCAATACCTATAATTTAATAGTTAGTAATAGCTAAGTTATCATTAGTTGGTTTATTTATTTTGTTTTATTTGTTTATAATTTCAGATATTGAAATTTTTGGGTTTTCGGATGTCCGAACTTCCGAATTTTTGGAATTTCCGAATTTTCCGAATATTCGGAAAAAATCGTTAAACATTTTTTCGTCAATTCGGATATTTTCGAACTAACGAATTTGTCCAAATTTGTTAAAAAATGAATTTGGAACAAAACGAATTGCGATACATTCGCCATCCATCCAGTGGGTCGGATCGGATGGAATCGGATGAAAACAGACAAGCGGTCCATTTTCATCCGATCTCCCCATAGAGAACAGCGGGGCTCTGACAGATCCATCTCAGCACAGTGAACGGTGACAAGCCTGTCCTGAGCGACCCCCCCCCCCTCCCCCCTGAGCTAGCGGAGTCCGTCCAACGGCTCCTCCCCGCGTGAAAATGGGCCTCAACCACTTGCTGTCCGCGGCTATTGTGACATTTTTCTCATAGATTTAAAACTCTGCATTTTTTTTTGCAAGAAAACCACTTGAATCCCCCAACATTATATATTTTCTGAAAGCAGAGGGGCCCTGGAGAATAAAATGGCGACTGCTGCAATTTTTTCTGTCACAAGATAACTGCGCACTGATTATCAAACGCAGATTTTTAGGAAAAAATATACTAAAAAAAAAAATACTTAAATGATATGTAGAGCTACTGCCGTGGGAGTTGCTGGTTAGGATGGGTCCTCTGTTCTTTGCCTTGACCTTCTCAAGAACCTCAGCCCTTCTGACCCACCGTGCTGAGTGTACAAACATATAATATCACAGGGATTCACTGAAAGTAATACTTAATACCCAGTAGTAGAGCTATATCAAAGAAAACCAACACCAAACCATGTAGTAAAGGCAAAGTTTAAATATTGTCACCCGACATGGTTTATAACTAGGCAAGCATAAAATGCAATAACACAATTTAGCATACAAAGTAAATAACAGTAAGAACTAGACATAAGATGACATTTGGCGTCCAGATCAGCATAAACAGTAGCAAGGCCACCTCTAGAGCAGCAGTGATCAGTAGTATTGAATCTACTGAGTGCTGGAACTATACTGCCAGAGCGCATTTATGGCAGGGATGCTTGTCCTAGACCGACTGGGTATGCACTGTCCAAAAGAAAAGGAGGATGGTAGCGGAGGGGGGCAGGGGAACAAAGGGGGCTTTCAGAATAATTATTACAGGAGGGACAGACCTTTGAGATGTTCTTCTGCCGGTTATCATTGGGGCCCTTTAAGAGCGTCTTTGCACCTAACAACAGTCCCAGTAAACCTACATGCAGTATAGGTAGTGCATAGTCTCGGTACCATCCCTGTGCTGAGTTCTCATACAGCATTACCTGATATGCCCATTATGAGGGGTTCCCACCATCCCTGTGCTGAGTTCCTGGGTCTGTGCACCTGCTGTGCCCATTATGAGGGGTTCCCACCATCCCTGTGCTGAGTTCCTGGGTCTGTGCACCTGCTGTGCCCATTATGAGGGGTTCCCACCATCCCTGTGCTGAGTTCCTGGGTCTGTGCACCTGCTGTGCCCATTATGAGGGGTTCCCACCATCCCTGTGCTGAGTTCCCGGGTCTGTACACCTGCTGTGCCCATTATGAGGGGTTCCCACCATCCCTGTGCTGAGTTCCTGGGTCTGTACACCTGCTGTGCCCATTATGAGGGGTTCCCACCATCCCTGTGCTGAGTTCCTGGGTCTGTACACCTGCTGTGCCCATTATGAGGGGTTCCCACCATCCCTGTGCTGAGTTCCTGGGTCTGTACACCTACAGTGCCCATTACGAAGGGTTCCAACCATCCCTGTGCTGAGTTTCTTGGTCTGTACACTTGCTGTGCCCATTATTAGGGGTTCCCACCATCCCTGTACTGAGTTCCCAGGTCTGTACACCTGATTTGCCCATTATAAGAGGTTCCAACCATCTCTGTGCTGAGTTCCCGGGTCTGTACACCTGCTGTGCCCATTATGAGGGGTTCCCACCATCTCAGCACTTACGCAAGGCTTACAGTATAAGAAGCCCACCAGGTTCCACCCATAACTAAAATGTCACTTTGATTGGACTGACCCTCTTCTGTTACTCTCATCAGTGTTGGATGTGTGGAGAAGGGAATATCTTGCAGTGTTTGATGTCATGGTGGAGAATAGAAGGTTAATAACCCTTTACGCTACCATCGGTAGAGAGCAGCTCCCACTAATGAAGACAAGACATTGCCCATGTCACTGCTTTGGCGGATCGCTGGTTCCTCCGTAACACAAAGCAGGTGTGGGGGACACACAGGCGGAAACAAGCGATTGTAGAGAAGGACAAAGTGCACCATGTGCGACCACCACTGGGGTCTAACAAAAGAAAGAAAGTGAAAAAATCACTGAAGTAGTCTCAGCTACTACAATGATCACCATGGTCTTCTGGGTCCCATGCCAAGTGACTGCCCTTCTGCATAGAAGCCCCAGGGAGTCGCTCCCTTGGTAAAGGCGATATTCACTGCCTTGCATTTTTTTTTTTAATAAATGGAAAGCTTTCTCTGACTGGAGGAGGTGGGGCTGTGATGTCACAATCTTCACATCATTCAATGAGTGAACGCTTTGAAGCCTGTGAATGGCACCTGTGCTGAGCAGATGGTTACTATGTAGCATGGCATGGGACCCAGAAGACAGCAAGGATCACTGTAGTAGCACTGACTACTACAGTGATTCTGTGCTTCCTCAGTGGTCCCACAGATATGGAATATGTATACTTATATCAGACCAATAAAACTATGCAATGTGTACCTTTAATTTGTGCTCTGCGTGTCCTTGGCTGCTGGACGGGACTAGATCTTCACTAGGCGCTACTGGGTCACCTGCATGATGGCATGGGGAGACGTTTAATGGAGGTAGCAGTGCTGCCATGGCATACTCATCAACATTTCATTAACTGTTTCAGTGGCACAGTTAACCCCACCCTCAGTCTGCCAGGTGGTCCTGCCCAGACTCTGCCCACCTAATGGAGTAGCCTGTCCAAACCCCAAGCAGAGTGAAGGCACCTTGATGTAGTGCCAGGGAGGTGGACGAGGTAAGCAAAGTGTCCCAGGAGGTGATGTTACCAGTGATCAGTGTGACCTGAGAACCAGGTGGGTGGGGTCAAGAACACCTAGGAGGGTCTACACTCCTAGAACAGCAGATTACAAGCGCTAGAGCAGCATTTCTCAACTGTTTTATCCCAAAGGAGCCTTCTAAAAAAAGTCTGAGGTCTCAGGGAACCCTTACCAAAACCACTTAATCAGGAGTCAGTTTCAAAAATGTCTCTTACATTGGTGGTCAGTACAGAAAATACCCTTCCTACACTGGTGAGCAGAAAATGGCTTAAAAGATCTTTGGTATCATGCTTGTAGGTGGGGTGTAGCGTCAATAACTTAAATAGTCAGGTGCAATGGAAAACTTGTATTAAAATAGTACAGCAACCGATGACAACAAACCCTGTGGGAGGGCTGCCCAACCGGGTGCACTAACAGTTTCCAGTAATGTTGAAGAGAGCAGATTTCAGCCGGACTGACTGCATCCGTTAAGAGAGCAGAATACGGCCTGGCTGTCTCATGCCCAAGCGGGAAGATGACCACCCTCCCAGTCAGAGAACTTTCCCTACCGCTAATACTTCACCTAACAGGTGGGTACCTGTCCCTACTCCACCAACTCGCAAAAAGGCAACAAACCTGGGAACCAGGGCTTTAAACAGGCTCTGCCTGACCCAAGATGGCTGCCAGAGTCACATGGGGTGGCAGCCTTCAACCGGATTGCTTCCCCAATGACCTAGGAAAGAAACCATACAGGAACTGTGTTCCTCTTGACTTCCTCTCCAGCTATGGGCTGCTGCGGATGAGCGCCATCTGCAGTGGAAAAAGTAGACTGCACCTGCCTACATGCTGACCTTAAAGCGGAGTTCCACCCAAATTTTGAACAATATCTGTATGTATTCTCTTCCTTGCCTAGATGCTGACATGCCGTTTAAAAAAATTGAAATCGCCGTAATTACCTTTTATTTTTCTATTCTTCTTTGCACTTCCTGGTTCTCCTCCCGTGGGAGTAGGCGTGTTTCTAGCCTCTCCCAGACTCCTGGGAGCTAGTCTCAGGCTTCCCAGGATGCCACTGAGCATGTGCGGGAACGAGCGGTGAATGCTGGGAGCACAGCATTCACCACATCCAGGAAATAAATGCTTGTGGGCTTCAAATGCCCACAATGAAGATGGAAACCGCCTGCAGTGAATAATATAAGTTATTCCTTCCGACGAAATCTGTCACAGGCGGACATATTACACACAATATGTGTGTATGTAATGCTGAGAAGAAAAGTTTGTGAATGAACTCAAAAAAAAAAAAATGATAGATAGGTGGACCCCCGCTTTAACAGGCGGTGTTGGTCCTGGAATTATGTAGGCACAATCAGCCACAGCTCAAGGAACCCCAAGCAATCTCTGAAGGAACCCCAGGGTTTCATGGAACCCTGGTTGACATTGGCTGGTCAATAGCAAAAATGGGTTGTCAGGACAGGCAGGCTGTGTTCCTATATCCATCTACAGGCTATAGTATCAGTTTTGTCTGGATACTTCTTAAATTTAATCAGAGAGTTTATAATATGAAGAAAATAATGATATTTCTATTCTGGAAAGTTGCTACAATTTAGTATAGTTGACCACACAAGCTACAACCTCCTATAATTCTCCTGCAATCTCCTATAGATCTACCAATAACTATGCAGTGCGAGCCGGGACTGATTGGATACAGGTAGATTGGATTGTACCGGTGGATCTCACATCACATAGATCTGGTCAATCTAAAGAGATTTGTACAGATTGTATCAGATTGTTAGATATGTGGCCATTTCATCTCCGGTGTGATCAGGGTGCAGCTCTGGAAGACGAATAATGCGCGTGACGCTCAACAATTCCAGATAATGTCACCGTCACAGCGAGCGAATCGCTGCAAATCAGGAATGTGAGAGATAATAGTGAGAGACGTTCTACCCGGAATACCATGAAATACCGACAAGTATACACAGGCAGACCGACAACATGAGGACTCATCTCCATCCTTCTTATACCGAACTATACACCATCCACATGATAGATAGATAGATAGATAGATAGATAGATAGATAGATAGATAGATAGATAGATAGATAGATAGATAGATAGATAGATAGATAGATAGATAGATAGATAGATAATTAGATGGGTAGATATATATATATATATATACATACATATATATATATATATATATATATACATATATATATATATATATATATATATATGTACTGTATATATATATATATATATATATATATATATATATATATATATATATATATATATATATATATATATATGTATATATGTATATATATATATATATATATATATATATATATATATATATATATATATATATATATATGTATATGTATATATATATATATATGTATATGTATATATATACATATATATATGTGTATATATATATATATATATATATATATATGTATATATATATATATATATATATATATATATCTACCCATCTAATTATCTATCTATCTATCTATCTATCTATCTATCTATCTATCTATCTATCTATCTATCTATCTATCTATCTATCTATCTATCTATCTATCTATCTATCTATCTAGATAGAGCGATAGATAGATAGATAGATAGATAGATAGATAGATAGATAGATAGATAGATAGATAGATAGATAGATAGATAGATAGATAGATAGATAGATAGATAGATAGATAGATAGATAGATAGATAGATAGATAGATAGATAGATAGATAGATAGATAGATAGATAGATAGATAGATAGATAGATAGATAATTAGATGGGTAGATATATATATATATATATATACATACATATATATATATATATATATATATACATATATATATATATATATATATATATATATATATATATATGTACTGTATATATATATATATATATATATATATATATATATATATATATATATGTATATGTATATATATACATATATATATGTGTATATATATATATATATATATATGTATATATATATATATATATATATATATATATATCTACCCATCTAATTATCTATCTATCTATCTATCTATCTATCTATCTATCTATCTATCTATCTATCTATCTATCTATCTATCTATCTATCTATCTATCTAGATAGATAGAGCGATAGATAGATAGATAGATAGATAGATAGATAGATAGATAGATAGATAGATAGATAGATAGATAGATAGATAGATAGATAGATAGATAGATAGATAGATAGATAGATAGATAGATAGATAATTAGATGGGTAGATATATATATATAGATATATATATATATATATATATACATATATATATATATATATCTATATATATATATGTAAGAAGGCCAGTATGGTGGCCTGAATTTATGGGAGGAGCCCGGGGGGTATTTAAGCAGCCCGCTCACCTGTGGTGCTTGTCGGTTTCCTGTGCGCGATACCCGTCACTAAGCCGACTATTCGATATACCAGCGTCCGCAAGTTCTTGCCTCGCAAGTTCCCGTATTCGATACTCCGTACTCAAAACTTTCGAAGTCCGCGTTTTTCGTTTATAGTTTGTACCACGCGTCTGGCTTGGCTGTCGCAGGTAAGGTCCCGTCGGACTTTTCGTTTTTCATATCATGTCACTAAACCGTGAGTTTAAATTTCGTTTCACCCGCATCTCACTAACTGCAATGTATATCGCTCGTACTTTCGATACGTTACAATTCGACAGCACAGCGACGCTGACGTCGCTTCATTTCTAGCATGTCGGTATCAGCAGACAGCCATAGCCAGTCGCAATTTGTTAATTATCAAATCAAATTAGTTCGATATCAATCATTATCATTTCTGAGACATTTCTAAAACTCATTTCGGACATTTCAAATCATTTCTCATTTCTGAAAACATTTCTAAACTCATTTCTGACATTTCAAATCATTTCTCATTTCAGTCACCTACCGCGCTCCGATTCGAATCCAATCGCACCAAAAGATGCGCCGATTCGTTCCGGTGTGCCCCAGTTATTACGGCCTCATTTCTATACATGCACCAGAGTTACGTTATTGTCAGTCAATTGTACCTCTGCCATGGTTATCATTTCATTTCCACGTATCACGTTCCGACATGAATTCAGTCGCATGAAAAAAAAAAAAAAAAATGCACCGATTCATCTCGGTGTGCCCCAGGATTGGCCTCATTTCTATACATGCTCCAGAGTTACGTTTATCAGTCAATTGTACCTCTGTCATGGTTATCATTTCATTTCCATGTATCACGTCCCGACATGAATTCAGTCGCATGAAAAATGCACCGATTCGTCTCGGCGTGCCCCAGGATTGGCCTCATTTCTATACATGCTCCAGAGTTACGTTTATCAGTCAATTGTACCTCTGTCATGGTTATCATTTCATTTCCATGTATCACGTTCCGACATGAATTTAGTCGCATGAAAAATGCACCGATTCATCCCGGCGTGCCCCAGGATTGGCCTCATTTCTATACATGCTCCAGAGTTACGTTATCAGTCATTTGTACCTCTGTCATGGTTATCATTTCAGTCCCACGTATCACGTTCCGACAGGAATTCAGTCGCATGAAAATGCACCGATTCGTCTCGGCGTGCCCAGGATTGGCCACATTTCTGATACATGCTCCAGAGTCCGGATCATAGCTAAATCGTAGACATCGGGGGATTGACCCATATCTCTGTCATGCAATTTCTACCATTTCACTCCCACAACGCATCACCGTTTCGGAACCAGTCGCATCTGAGGCGCACCATTCGTCACGGCATGCATCACTGGTTCCGATCACATTTCATACCTACACCAGAGCTCGGTTAGTTGCCAGTCGCTAACACGGCACAACCAATTCGAGCCTCGGTCAAAACAATCATTTCTCTCATTTCATTTAATACTGCACTCCTATTCGAATCCAGATGCATCAAACAAGCACCGATTCGTCCTAGGAGCACCAATATTTTCAGTTGCCTCATCCCAATACACGCTCCAGAGCCCGGTCCACGGTCGAACAAATCGTGACACGACCAGGCCGCACCTCTGTCATGCAGTTCATTCATTTCACAATCAAGGCAAAACATTTCGAATCATTTCATTGTCACAAAATTGCAAGCACCATACAAATCATGGCTTCAAGTTACTTAGCAATCCCTTCACGAATTGTCACCTTTCATCTTCCTCAGGTCAGTCAAAGTTCAGTAGGTCCACCCTGCACCAGGTTGGACGATATCCCCCCAGGTAAAAAAAAAAAAAAAAAAAAGGGAGAATAAGTCGGGTAAGTATGACTCAGCGGATCAAAGAAAAAACTTGAAATTCATCTCACCCCCAATAGGTTACAGTCAACCAGGAAATAAAGCTCGAGAGATCCTCACCAGAGCAACCATGTCCCAGGCCGGCAGTGAAGACTTCATGGCCCCTCTATCACCTACTCCGGTCTCAGAAAGCGGCAGCGTGCAATCCCTCAGGGGATGGACTATCCCCAAACTGACGGCAGAGCTCAGACGCAGAGGTGTCCCCTTCCCCGCCACAGCGAGGAAAGGCGAGCTCTTCAAACTCCTCTTCCCCCCACCAGCAGCAGGACCCAGTACCCAACAGGCATCCCTCCAGTCCATATCATCGGCCATCTCACAATTACACACGATGGTGTCATCTCTATCCACCTCAGTTGCAGACGTCCAAGCCAGGGTGGCACTTCTGGAGGCCCGACCGGCCACGGCTGTCCCCAACCCAACTGCAACTCAGACCTTGACACCTCTTCCTACAGGTACCTCAGGCTCAAGCGCCATTGTCTACCCCTCCCACCTGGTCCCAACCAGTATCAGGAAGGACATTTTGGACGGCAAGGACGTCAACCTGGCCTCTCTCCTTATCTCCGTGCATGATTTGGCAGAAAATAAGGCCTACTCCTGGGGCGACATATCGGTGGTCCTTAAAGCCAAAGACCCCAGGCTGAACCGCAAGCTATCAGTCCCCGAATTTACCCTGGCCTTTGGCATGCTCAGAGATGTCTTGTGCTCAGCCACCCCTAGCAGGCGGGAAGAGCTGGACTTATACCTCCATACTGTGGTAGACTTGGGCCACAAGTATGGAGGTTTCGCCTTCTACGATTATCATCGTTCCTTCTCAGCCAAGGCCGCCGCCAGATTCTCACAATTCCAGATCACGACAGATTGGAGTCTCATGGACACAGAGCTCTTCTGCCGCCACTTTGCCGGCTTACGCTCACCTCTGTGTGCAATTTGCCAGTCTTCCACCCACACTGCCACCTGGTGCGCCAATACGGCGATCAGACGGCCCTTCGAGTTCCCCTCTACCTCAGGTACAGTACAGGGCCAGTCGATCCCTGAACCAACGCCTCAGGTGGACAAACTCGGACGCCCAGTCCGAACCGTGGGAGGGGCAGCCATCTGTAACAACTTCAACTATGGGTCCTGCAACTTCAGCCAATGCCGTCTACTTCACATCTGCACTTTATGCCAAAGAGCACACCCTAGGAATTTGTGTGAAGTCAAGCAACACAAGAGGGCATGACTAAGCCGAATCAACATCTTATGGTTAGGACTGTATCTCACTTCACACCCCACCCCTTCCCTGGCCACCTACCTTATCCAAGGCTTCACAGTAGGCTTTCACACCGGCCTCATTGCACTGCCCCACAGTACTCACGAATGCGCCAATCTTCGTTCGGCAGCCATCGATGAACAGGCCATAGATCAGCTCTTACAGGCAGAGGTAGATCGAGACTACGTGATAGGCCCTTTCACTTGCCCCCCTTTCAGCACATGGAGAGTCAGCCCTATTGGGCTTGTCAAGGGCAAATTCTCTAATAAATTGCGTTTGGTGTACGACTTGTCTGCGCCTCATTCTTCGCACATACCCAGTCTCAATTCCCTGATCCCCTCCGAAGAGTTTTCCCTAAAATATTCCTCCGTTGACATGGCAATACAAGCGATCATCAAAGCAGGCACAGGTGCCTGGCTCTCCAAAGCCGACATCTCGGATGCTTTCAAGCTCCTGCCCATCCACCCTTCCCTTTGGTGCTGGCATGGCATCAAATGGAAGGAAGCGTATTATTTTGCCACGAAACTCACCTTCGGTTCGAAGAGTAGCCCGTGGCTCTTCGACACGTTCGCACAGTCCCTCGTTTGGATACTATTACACAAGGGTCAATGCCATGAAGTCATCCATTACCTGGATGACTTCCTACTGATAGAACCGCCCAACAAGCCCCCAGGAGATCTCGACAAACTTAGAGCAATTTTTGGAAACCTCAATGTTCCTATCGCCGAGCACAAAGTCGATGGTCCAGCAAACATCATCACCTTTCTCGGGGTCAGCTTGGATACCTGCGCAATGCAGGCCAGTCTCCCCCCCGACAAATTAACACGCATTAGGGCAGTCCTTCACGACTTTACACACACCAAGGGCTGTACCAAAAAACAGTTGCAGTCTCTCCTGGGTATGCTCAACTTCGCTATGCGAATTATCCCACAAGGCCGCACATTTGTATCACGCCTGCTTAGATTTCTGTCAGAAACTCAAGACCCTGATCAGATTTTGAAATTAGACTCCGCAGCTATAGCGGACCTATCAATGTGGGAGGAATTCTTGTCCGCCTGGAATGGCATATCTCTATTTATACCTATGGTTTCGATCCATTCACCCCAGGTGGTGACTGACGCTGCAGCCTCCACAGGTTTTTGGCCATCATTGGTTTTCAGGACCCTGGCCTCAACAGATACTGTTGATACCCGGCTTTTCCCAAACATCTGCCCTCTTTGAGCTTTATCCCATAGTGGCAGCCGCACAACTCTGGGGCCACCACTGGACAGGACAAACCGTAGTCTTCACCACCGACAACCAAGCCACGGCAGACATCATCAACAGAGGCAGGTCCAAGTCCCTAGCAGTCATGTCCTTCCTGCGCAGGTTGGTACAACTGTCTTTACAACATCAGTTCAACATACACTGTGAATTTATACCCGGCAGATACAACTCAGCAGCTGACGCACTATCACGTTTCAATTATCCCTCCTTTTTCAAACAGGTTCCCGATGCCGATCCAATGTCGGCCCCTATCCCCGTCTGGTCACAACTGACCCTGGACTAGTTCAACATCTACACGGAGCTACGCAACTCATAAATAATTCCCTCTCCCGCAACACACTCAAAGCCTACCAGACAGCTTGGAAGGCTTTTAATAAATTCCTCACGTCCTGCCGCAAAGAACCAACAGATATCAAACAGGTACTGGCCTTCACGGCACACTGCCACACGCAGCTGGCCTTATCCTACAACACCATCCGGTTATACCTAGCCGGCATTCAACATTTCATGGCACTTGAAGACCCGACGAAATCGTCACTGTTCTCATCTCACGCTATACGAGCCATCCTAAGGGGAATACAGAAACAACAACCAGTCATCAGCACTAAACGCTTGCCCATTACAGGGCCCATCTTTAGGGACATGTCAAATATTCTGGCTACTTCGCCATTCGGTCTGCTCCCCAGCACAGTCTTACAAGCAGCCATATATTTAGCTTACTATGGGTTCTTGCGGCCTGGGGAATTCACCTCTAACAAACCCACAGACCAAGTACTATGCAGACGACACTTGCTTCGACACCAAGACCACTTTATCCTGCACCTCGAGGTCTCTAAAACCCAGCAAACGGGCTCGGGAGTGAACATCCACCTCTACAGAACCAACAACAGCTGGTGTCCAGTCGCTGTACTCAACCGACTCCTATCTCTCCTGCCTGAGCAACCAGACAGCAGTCCCCTTCTACCATTCCCAGTCAAACCCTTAAACGCCTCTCAGTTTGTGAGTCACATAAGGATACTTCTCCGCAATCTTCACCTTAACCCTAGTCAGTATTCCGGACACTCTTTCCGCATCGGAGCAGCCTCCGCGGCGTCCCGCCACGGGGTGCCAGATCACATCATCAAAAGACTAGGCAGGTGGAAATCAGCCTGCTTCGCCCGGTACATCCCCAATCCACAAACAGAGATGGCACAGGCATTCTCCAAATTGGCTCAATAAATAACTGAAAACTAATAAAATTATAACCCTACCTGAATGTTTTTGCCCCCTTATTTTGGCATACCGGCCATTAGACCAAGGCACACTTTCAGGTCCATTTCATATGGTAAGTCCACACTTTTAGGTCTATTTCCGATGGTAAGTCTTATCTTTACTATAAGTGTTATCTATGTCCATATCGGACATAGGGCTCCGACCATAAGTAGGAAGGCCAGTATGGTGGCCTGAATTTATGGGAGGAGCCCGGGGGGTATTTAAGCAGCCCGCTCACCTGTGGTGCTTGTCGGTTTCCTGTGCGCGATACCCACCCTCCCATCCCCATTTCATAGCATTTCTCAACTATTCATTTCATTCATTTCTCTTACAGAATAATCATTTCTTAAACCAGGGTATGCCCCCTTATTTTGGCATACCGGCCATTAGACCAAGGCACACTTTCAGGTCCATTTCATATGGTAAGTCCACACTTTTAGGTCTATTTCCGATGGTAAGTCTTATCTTTACTATAAGTGTTATCTATGTCCATATCGGACATAGGGCTCCGACCATAAATATATATATAGATATATATATATATGTATATGTATATATATACATATATATATATGTGTATATATATATATATGTATATATATATATATATATATATATATATATATATATATATATATATATATATATATATATACACTAGAGAGAGAAATCTTATCTTATCTGTCTATCTATCTATCTATCTAGCTATCTTATCTATCTTATCTTCTCTTGTCTTATCTTATCTTATCTTATCTTATCTGTCTATCTATCTATCTATCTAGCCATCTATCTTATCTTATCTATCTATCTAGCCATCTATCTTATCTTATCTTATCTGTCTATCTATCTATCTATCTATCTATCTATCTATCTATCTATCTATCTATCTATCTATCTATCTATCTATCTATCTATCTATCTATCTATCTATCTATCTATCTATCTATCTATCTATCTATCTATCTATCTATCTATCTATCTATCTATCAGATAAGATAGATAAGATAAGATAAGATAAGATAGATAGATAGATAGATAGATAGATAGATAGATAGATAGATAGATAGATAGATAGATAGATAGATAGATAGATAGATAGATAGATAGATAGATAGATAGATAGATAGATAGATAGATAGATAGATAGATAGATAGATAGATAGATAGATAGATACTATAGAAGCTTTTCCATACTTGCAGACACCCACACATGATAGCGCGGGATTAACTATCTATCATTCAAGATAGATAGATAAGATAGATAAGATAAGATAGATAAATAAGATAGATAGATAGATAGATAGATAGATAGATAGATAGATAGATAGATAGATAGATAGATAGATAGATAGATAGATAGATGTTTTAATTCATCCTAGTTGTTCCTCTCTTATTAGCGGTCTGGTACTGTACTGCAGTTGGTCCTTAGAATGGACATCCATGGATCTGGTGGAGATCTATCCATGTTCTCTGACATGTATGACCTTGGAGCAGAGCTCTGTACATATCTATGGATATTTCTGCCATTATCACTTGTCTATCAGAAGAGGGAATCTCCTCCATCCTCTCCTATACACACACAGTATAATACTCAGCCGGGGTCCGGGGAGGACTGCGGGTGGTCCTTCCATCAGACGGTGTATAAAGCAGAGTTCCAGTCTGAGGAGTAATAATAAAATCTCAGTATTTGGTCTATGGCTGCCGCCTGCCAAGAAAGATGACTATCTGTCAGTGTGATCCCTCCAGTGACCCGCCAACTCATCGCTCTCTTTTCTCCAGAATTCATGTCTGAATATTATCTTCAGGAGAACGAATTACCAAACTGCAAAGAACAGAACACAGGCCTAGAAGATAAAACCACCATAACCTCAGTCCTTTGCAGCCCGAAAATGACCGATCATGGGCGGCAAGGTAAATGTTGGCGTAGTAAAGTACGCATTGGTCCGATAGTACGTATGACATTTCGGGGTTAAGGGTTACAGTACAGTTAGGCTCAGGGTAAGATATCACAGGGTTCATTTTAAGTGTAATGCCCCGTACACACGGTCGGATTTTCCGATGGAAAATGTGTGATAGGACCTTGTTGTCGGAAATTCCGACCGTGTGTGGGCTCCATCACACATTTTCCATCGGATTTTCCGACACACAAAGTTTGAGAGCAGGATATAAAATTTTCCGACAACAAAATCCGTTGCCGGAAATTCCGATCGTGTGTACACAAATCCGACGGACAAAGTGCCACGCATGCTCAGAATAAATAAAGAGATGAAAGCTATTGGCCACTGCCCCGTTTATAGTCCCTACGTACGTGTTTTACGTCACCGCGTTCAGAACGATCGGATTTTCTGACAACTTTGTGTGACCGTGTGTATGCAAGACAAGTTTGAGCCAACATCCATCGGAAAAAATCCATGGATTTTGTTGTCGGAATGTCCGAAAAAAGTCCGATCGCGTGTACGGGGCATTAGGATAAGGGTCGGAGGAGGGATTGGGCTAAGGGTAAGGATTATGGTAAAGGTAAAGAGGACTAAGAAAAAAACCTGCCCATCACTGAAGAAGTCTGATGTACAGTGCCTTGAAAAAGTTTTCATACCCCTTGAAATTCCCCACACTTTGTCATGTTACAACCAAAAACATAAATGTATTTTATTGGGATTTTATGTGATAGACCAACACAAAGTGGCCCATTATTGTGAAGTGGAAGGAAAATGATAAATGGTTTTCATTTTTTTTTTTTAAATAAATATGTGAAAAGTGTGGGGTACATTTGTATTCAGCCCCCCTTTACTCTGATACCCCCAACTAAAATCTAGTGGAACCAATTGCCTTCAGAAGTCACCTAATTATTAAATAGAGTCCACCTGTGTGTAATTTAATCTCAGTATAAATACTGCTGTTCTGTGAAGCACTCAGAGTTTTTTTTAAGAGAACCTTAGTAAACAAACAGCATCATGAAGGCCAAGGAACACATCAGACAGGTCAGGGATAAAGTTGTGGAGAAGTATAAAGCAGGGTTAGGTTATAAAAAAATCTCCCAAGCTTTGACCATCTCACGGAGCTCTGTTCAATCCATCATCCGAAAATGGAAAGAGTATGGCACAACTGCAAACCTACCAAGACATGGCCGTCCACCTAAACTGACCGGCCGGGCAAGGAGAACATTCCTCAGAGAAGCAGCCAAGAGGTCCATGGTAACTCTGGAGGAGCTGCAGAGATCCACAGCTCAGGTGGGAGAATCTGTCCACAGGACAACTATTAGTCGTGTTCTCCACAAATCTGCCCTTTATGGAAGAGTGACAAGAAGAAAGACATTGGTGAAAGAAAGTCATAAGAAGTCCTGTTTGTAGTTTGTGAAAAGCCATGTGGAGGACACAGCAAACATGTGGAAGAAGGTGATCTGGTCAGATGAGGCCAAAATTGAACTTTCTGGCCTAAAAGCAAAACACTATGTGTGGGGGAAAACTAACACTGCACATCACTCTGAACACACCATCCCCACCGTGAAACATGGTGGTGGCATCATCATGTGGTGGGGAGGATTTTCTTCAGCAGGGAGAGGGAAGCTGGTCAGAGTTGATGGGAAGATGGATGGAGACAAATACAGGACAATGTTAGAAGGAAACCTGTTAGAGTCTGCAAAAGACTTGAGACTGGGGCGGAGGTTCACCTTCCAGCAGGACAACGACCCGAAACATCCAGCCAGAGCTACAATGGAATGGTTTAGATCAAAGCATATTCATGTGTTAGAATGGTCCAGTCACAGTCCAGACCTCAATCCAATTGAGAATCTGTGGCAAGACTTGAAAATTGCTGTTCACAGACGCTCTCCATCCAATCTGACAGAGCTTGAGATATTCTGCAAAGAAGAATGGGCAAAAATGTCCCTCTCTAGATGTGCAAAGCTGGTAGAGACATCCCCAAAAAGACTTGCAGCTGTAATTGCAGAGAAAGGGGGTTCTACAAAGTATTGACTACGGGAGGCGCCATACAAATGTACCCCACACTTTTCACATATTTATTTGTAAAAAATGTTAAAAACCATTTATCATTTTCCTTCCACTTCACAATTATGTGCCACTTTGTGTTGGTCTATCACATAAAATCCCAATAAAATACATTTACGTTTTTGGTTGTAACATGACAACATGTGGACAATTTCAAGTTAGTTACTTTTTCAAGACACTGTAATTTCCTATTATTGTCAGCTCCATCTAATGGCCATAATAAGGTATTTATCTTAAATTCTTTAATCAGAAAAAATTCACGTTTTACCAGAAGATGAAGCTCTGCTCTCTGCACAGGCTATGTACAGCATAGTGATGATGCCACTACTACTGCTTCAGGCTAATATCTGGGTTTGCAAAGTGATTTGGTCACACAAAGTGGATTTATACCCTTTTGTGGCTACTAAGGAATCGATTTAAATGAAAGTGGGGTTAGAGTTCAGCTTTAAAGTGTCAATAAACTGGAAGAAAACATAAAATTTGGAGACAGCCGAGTTCACCCAATCAGAAAAACTCTGATATTTCACGTCTCTTTGTGAACGATTCCATACACGATCTGTGTTGGGTTTGTTTGATTTTAGCTGAGTGTGAGTGTGGAGTAGAACACAAGGTCGCCCGTTTTTCCCTTCTCTTGATTTACGGCGCGGTAGGCGCTCTTGACATCCTGCGACAGGCTGACGGATCGCAGGAGCGCCCAGTGTTTGCATTAGGCCCGGCTTTATGGCGGAATATATACGGTTCTGGGGAAGCCTGTCTGAGCCTTTGTTGACTGATCTGTGTTTGAACACTTCAGCTTTACGCAGTCGTTTTACGGGACGATGTTAACAGTCGGAATACCTCAGACCGCAGAGCAGCTCGCTCCTCCATTACCACGCTTATAAACTTCACATTCTCTAAACAAGAGTCAGCCGCTCTTTGTGTTGGGGGGGGGGGGGGTTGACATTGTGACCTCCGATATTTAACGAGAAGTCTGCTGTCTGAGTGCGAGAGAGGGGCAGAAAAACTTAAAAAGAGACCCAGTCATTTAGTCATTTAGGATGAGCCATATGTACCGGGATTCGTTATGAGGCGGGTTCGGCAAACTCTACTGGGAATTCCAAACCTCATTAAAGTTGATGGAAATCAAATGGTAAAAACCAGTAATGGCCCCCACCTGAACACCCCTAAAAGTACATATTCGACCACGACCCTTATCCTTGATGAGAGTCTGATATGAATTCTAAGGGGGACCCCATTTAGGATGAGCCGTACGTACCGGGATTCAGTATGAGGCGGGTTCGGCAAACTCTACTGGGAATCCAAACCTCATTAAATCTGATGGAAGTCGAACAGTAAAAACCAGTAATGGCCACCACCTGAACACCCCTACAAGTACATATTCAACCCTTATCCTTGATGAGAGTCTGATATGAATTCTAAGGGGGGCCCCATTTAGGATGAGTCAAACGTACCGGGATTTGGTATGAGACGGGTTCAGCAAACTCTACTGGGAATCCAAACTCATGAAAGTTGATGGAAGTCGAATGGTAAAAACCAGTAATGGCCACCACCTGAACACCCCTACAAGTATTTATTTGACCCTTATCCTTGATGAGGGTCTGATATGAATTCTAAGGGGGACCCCATTTAGGATGAGCCGAACGTACTGGGATTCGGTATGAGGCGGGATCAGCAAACTCTACTGGGAATCCAAACCTCATTAAAGTTGATGGAAGTCGAATGGTAAAAAACAGTAATGGCCACCACCTGAACACCCCTACAAGTACATATTCGACCCTTATCCTTGATGAGAGTCTGATATGTATTCTAAGGGGGACCTCATTTAGGATGAGCCTTATGTACCGGGATTCAGTATGAGACAGGTTTGGTAAACTCTACTGGGAATCCAAACCTCATTAAAGTTGATGGAAGTCAAATGGTAAAAACCAGTAATGACCACCTGAACACCCCTACAAGTACATATTCTACCCTTATCCTTGATGAGGGTCTGATATGAATTCTAAGGGGGACCCCATTTAGGATGAGCCGAATGTACCGGGATTCGGTATGAGGCGGGTTCAGCAAACTCTACTGGGAATCCTAACCTCATTAAAGTTGATGGAAGTCGAATGGTAAAAAACAGTAATGGCCACCACCTGAACACCCCTACAAGTACTTATTCAACCCTTATCCTTGATGAGAGTCTGATATCATTTCTAAGGGGGACCCCATTTAGGATTAGCCGTACGTACCGGGATTCAGTATGAGACAGGTTCGGCAAACTCTACTGGGAATCCAAACCTCATTAAAGTTGATGCAAGTCGAATGGTAAAAACCAGTAATGGCCACCACCTGAACATCCCTACAAGTACATATTCGACCCTTATCCTTGATGAGAGTCTGATATGAATTCTAAGGGGGACCCCATTTAGGAAGAGCCGAACTTACCGGGATTTAGTATGAGGCGGGTTTGGCAAACTCTACTGGGATTTCAAACCTCATTAAAGTTGATGGAAGTCGAATGGTAAAAACCAGTAATGGCCACCACCTGAACCACCCCTAAAAGTAAATATTCGACCCTTATCCTCAATGAGAGTCTGATATGAAATCTAAGGGGTTTCCCATGTGAAAAAAAATATTGCATGGGGTCCCACCTAAATCCTATTTACACACCAGGCCTGGTGTGGTTTAGATTTTAGGGGAACCCCATGCAAAAAAAGCGCAGGGTCCCTCCAATATACACACCAGATCATTACCTGAGCATGCAGCCTGGCAGGCCTGGAAGAGAGGACCCCCTCTCCTTCCTGAAGCACACCAGGCTACATGCTTTATACACGGGGTAGGGTCCTTGCCTGTGAGAACCACCTAGCAAAGGAACCTATACCTGTGTTTCTGAGGACAAGGGCCTCTTTCCCACAACCCTGGCCAGGTGGCTGTGGGAGTCTGTGGGTGGAGGACTTATGGGAGTCTGAAAGCCCCCTTTTATCCACTTCCTGACCCGGCCTTTTCTGGCACCTTTTGTTTACAAGTTTAAATCAGTATTTTTTGCTAGAAAATTACTTAAAACCCCCAAACAATATACATATCTATATAGATCTATATATAGATCTATATATAGATATAGATATATCTATATATAGATAGATAGATATCTATCTATATATATATATCTATATCTATAGATATATATATATATATTTTTTAGCAGACAACCTAGGACAGTGATGGCGAAACCCGTGGCAAGCGTGCCACAGCTGGCACTCAGAGCCCTCTCTGTGGGCACGCCAGGAAGAAGAGTGCTAGACATGTGCAATTCGTTTTGTTCCGAATTAGTTTTTTAATGAATTTAGACAAATTCGTTAATTCTGAAATATCCAAATTAACGAAAACCCCTTTAACAAACTTTTCCAATTATTCGTAAATTCGAATATTCGAAAATTTGTAAATTCGTAAATTCAAATAGTCGAAAATTTGAAAATTCGTAAATTCTTAAATTTCAATATACGAAAATTCGGAAATTTGGAAATTCAAAATTCGAAAATCTGAAATCTCGGGAATTCGGAAATCCGAAAATCCGAAAATGCGAAAAGTTGAAAATCTGAAATAATAACTAACTAATAATAACTTAACTATTACTAACTATTAAATTATAAGTATTGGAATTTTCTTTAAAATTTGGCTGTTAGTGAACGTAACAAATACAAATTTATGCAAAGTTACGAATTATCCGAAACAACGAATGCTGTAACTAAATGAGTGGAATGTAACGAATTAATAATAATAAATAACAATAATAATAATAATACTTATTATTATTATTATTATTATTATTATTATTAATTCATTCCGTTCCATTTGTTTAGATGAGGATAATTCATAACTTTGGATAAATTCGTATTCGTTACGTTGACTAACAGCCAAATTTGAAAGGAAATTCCAATATCTATAATTTAATAGTTAGTAATAGTTAAGTTATTATTAGTTAGTTATCATTAGTTAGTTAGTTAGTTAGTTAGTTATTATTTCAAATTTTTATATTATCTTTCCTATTTTTGGATTATCGGATTTTCAAATTTCTAAATTTTCGAATTTCTGAAATTTTAAATTTCCAAATTTTCAGATTTTCGAAATTATGAAATTATGACTTTTCTAATTTATGAATTTCGATCATAACAAATGACCCGAAAAACAAAAAAAAAAAACGAATGAAACGAAAACGAACACATTTTTCGGCAGTGCACATGTCTAAAGATCGCACACTGACCGGCCATCCATACATGCTTTATCTCATCCACACCGCATCCACCCCCCCCCCCATTGAACTACATCTCCCACAAGACTCTGGGGCCAGGGGTGATGTGTCTGGGGTGGGCGAGGACTCTAAGGCCTAATGGACGGGCCACCACTGGACTTACATATGCATTCACTTCTATGTGTGAGCACGGAGGGATGGGGGCCCTATAAATCTTTTTTTTTTTTTTCTTATTTATTTTTTATTTTTATGTAAACATCCCTTGTAATAGAAATAAGAGATGACAGGTCCTCTTTAGGTACAGAGAAAGAAAGAAAGAGCGCACCAGCCTAGTGCATTATCCTTGACAAATTTATTAATTAAAGACAAAATAAAATCTACTCACAAAGGTAGAAGAAAAAATCGCATTTGTATATGGTACAGCGGCGATTAGTCCAATGGTAGCAGTCTTCCAGGTCCCGGGAAGGAGGCGTACGGACTACTGCTGGCTAACGCGTTTCGAAGGTTGCCCTTCTTCATCAGAGAAGGCTCTGATGAAGAAAGGCAACCTTCGAAACGCGTTAGCCAGCAGTAGTCCGTACGCCTCCTTCCCGGGACCTGGAAGACTGCTACCATTGGACTAATCGCCGCTGTACCATATACAGATGCGATTTTTTCTTCTACCTTTGTGAGTAGATTTTATTTTGTCTTTAATTAATAAATTTGTCAAGGATAATGCACTAGGCTGGTGCGCTCTTTCTTTCTTTCTCTTTATCTAATATTAGGACATCCCATCCTTAAAGAGCAGCAAGGCCGAAATCCACTGTGCTTTCCGAACCCTTGGGATCTTTTAGCCTATACACCTGTGCGCAAGAGTATTTTTTGCTTTTTTGTATATACAACCTCTTTAGGTACAGTTCTGGGGGTCAAAAAGACTCCAAATCTCTCCTTTACCTTTAAAAGGAAAAGATAAAAAAAAGCTTTGATCTTTTGCTTAAAAAAATTTTTAAAAAATTGTTTACTTCCAGCCTGGACCGGAAGTGACATCATGACATTGCTCTGGTCCTCCAAGGCCATAGAGGCAATCAAAGATGATCTAGGCTTTGATCATCACTGTGACCGTCAGATCATTTCTCAGGTGTGCCAGTAAAAACTGTAATGCCCCGTACACACGGTCGGATTTTCCGATGGAAAATGTGTGATAGGACCTTGTCGGAAATTCCGACCGTGTGTGGGCTCCATCACACATTTTCCATCGGATTTTGCGACACACAAAGTTGGAGAGCAGGCTATAAAATTTTCCGACAACAAAATCCGTTGTCGGAAATTCCGATCGTGTGTACACAAATCCGACGCACAAAGTGCCACGCATGCTCAGAATAAATAAAGAGATGAAAGCTATTGGCTACTGCCCCGTTTATAGTCCCGACTCACGTATTTTACGTCACCGCGTTCAGAACGATCGGATTTTCCGACAACTTTGTGTGACCGTGTGTATGCAAGACAAGTTTGAGCCAACATCTGTCGGAAAAAATCCATGTATTTTGTTGTCGGAATGTCCGATCAATGTCCGATCGTGTGTACGGGGCATAATCCGAGAAACACCGGTGAACGGCCGGAGGGGATGTCCCTCTGAAAGTTTTCCAGTGGCTCCCCACTGATTCCAGGACATTTTTTTTTTTTTTACTCCCAATTGCCACAGTCCGGCCCCCCTAAAGTCTGAAGGACAGTAAACTGGCCCTTTGTATAGAAAGTTTGGAGACCCCTGATATACAGTATAGCAGTGGTAGGAAAAGCGCTCCTATATATGATGTTCAGCTCCCGCCTGAATGGGCTACAGTCAGCCTCTCTTTGTATTCAGAGGGCGGCAGGCTGACTCTGTGACCTCTGATTTATATACATAGTTACATAGTAGGTGAGGTTGAAAAAAGACACAAGTCCATCAAGTCCAACCTATGTGTGTGATTATATGTCAGTATTACATTGTATATCCCTGTATGTTGTGGTCATTCAGGTGCTTATCTAATAGTTTTTTTAAACTATCGATGCCCCCCGCTGAGACCACCGGCTGTGGAAGGGAATTCCACATCCTTGCCGCTCTTACAGTAAAGAACCCTCTAAGCAGTTTAAGGTTAAATCTCATTTCTTCTCATTTTAATGAGTGGCCACGAGTCCTGTTGAACTCCCTTCTGCGAAAAAGTTTTATCCCTATTGTGGGGTCACCAGTCCGGTATTTGTAAATTGAAATCATATCCCCTCTCAAGCGTCTCTTCTCCAGAGAGAATAAGTTCAGAGCTCGCAACCTTTCCTCATAACTAAGATCCTCCAGACCCTTTATTAGCTTTGTTGTCCTTCTTTGTACTCGCTCCATTTCCAGTACATCCTTCCTGAGGACTGGTGCCCAGAACTGGACAGCATACTCCAGGTACGGCCGGACCAGAGTCTTGTAGAGCGGGAGAATTATCGTTTTATGTCTGGAGTTGATCCCCTTTTTAATGACAATATTCTGTTTGCTTTGTTAGCAGCAGCTTGTCATTGCTGAGCCTATCATCTACTAGGACCCCCCAGGTCCTTTTCCATCCTAGATTCCCCCAGAGGTTCTCCCCCCAGTCTATAGATTGCATTCATATTTTTGCCACCCAAATGCATTATTTTACATTTTTCTACACTGAACATCATTTGCCATGTAGTTGCCCACCCCATTAATGTTCATGATCTTCTTGCAAGGTTTCCACGTCCTTCGGAGAAGTTATTGCCCTGCTTAGCTTAGTATTGTCTGCAAATACAGAGATTGAACTGTTTATCCCATCCTCCAGATCGTTTATGAATAAATTAAATAGGATTGGTCCCAGCACAGAACCCTGGGGGACCCCACTACCCACCCCTGACCATTCTGAGTACTCCCCATTTATCACCACCCTTTGAACTCGCCCTTGTAGCCAGTTTTCAATCCATGTACTCACCCTATGATCCATGCCAACGCACCTTATTTTGTACAGTAAACGTCCGTTGGCATGGACCATAGGGTGAGTACATGGATTGAAAACTGGCTACAAGGGCGAGTTCAGAGGGTGGTGATAAATGGGGAGTACTGAGTATTGAGTTTGAGTGATGGAAAGACAGAGAAAACCTAAAAAGAAATTGTAGAGGAAGCAGTTGTCCATTCAGGGCCGTTTTTTGCCTGGAGACCCTTGTAAGAAGGGCCTTGTGGTTGGCTAGTTTTGGCACCCAAGCACAAGGCCCTACACCCACTCCAGCCCTGCTAGAACACAATCCCACCAACTGAGGACCCCTCTGCCATCTTGTACCCTGCTCCTCGCCATAGGCCTCCTCTAGACATAAACCTTTATATCCAGAGGAAGGAATGTCCACGCAGTAATTAGATTCCCTGCACTTTACTGATGTTATTCAGGACATGGCAAAACAGTCACTTCACAAGGACATACATTCCGGAGTCACTTGACATTACACAGTCAATCACATAAAGTGGACGGTCCGCAGTAGTCACAAGTGAAAGCATGTGCAGCGCCTCACAGCCATCTCCCTTCAGCCTGATCTCTGCCCAGGATCATAAAAACCCACAGGACTGTGCTCTCTGTAGACACCTCCTAGGTGGGTACACCTCTCCAGTGAACCCTCCAGGGAAGCAGCCTCATAAAGGCATCTCCAGCCTGGCCTAGAAGGCCTTCTGCAATCTGCCATAGCCCCCATCTCCCAAAGGGGTAGAATGAGTACAGCCAGCTCCTCCTGCATACAGGTCCCCTCCATAGGGCCTCCTGCCCTATCCAGGGCCTACATGTGCTGGTCATATCCACCCAGGTTTTGCTCCCAGGCCCCAAGAGAGTATGCTCCTCTCTACCTACCTTATACTGTATATAGGTGCTGACTCACCCCTGACCTCACTGCAGGAGGGTTCTACCCCAGGCTGCTGTTAGAAATCACGGGCCCCATACAGCCTACCTAACAGGCTGACTGACCCCCCCCCCCCGCGGCCAAAAGTGAATGAGGACATCGATTAATCAGTCCCTATCTCTACAGCAGGGGTCTCAAACTCAAGCTGTTGCGAAAACTACAAGTCCCATGAGGCATTGCAAGGTACAAGCATGACTCCCTCAGGCAGAGGCATGATGGGACTTGTAGTTCCGCAACAGCTGGAGGGCCACCAGTTTGGGACCCCTGCTCTACAGCCTCAGCTACACAGATGAATATATAGGAAGTGCTCTGAGGCTTCCTGCTCATTCACAAACGGAGGCATAGGAAACACAGTTTCCTATGCTTCAGTGATGAATGGACACAGGAGTGATTGGTACTGATCACTCAATGGGTTCATTCAAGAAAAGAAGGGGCCAGTAAATGACATCCCCCTGTGTGCCGGCAGCGCTGCGGGGGAATGGGGCACACAGTGCAGTGCAGCCGGAGGGAGGAAGAGAAGGAGAAGCTGGCAGCTCTGCAGTGGGAGACAGAAAAGGATCTGTGGCTGCAATAAGACAGTACAGCCGGCAGTGGGGGCCCGTGCATTGAGGGCGCATGGGCGCCGCTGCCACCTCCCTATCCATGCGCCCGGCCCCTTTCAAGACGCCAGACACATGGATTTTTATGGCGGGGGTGGGAGGGGGTGTTTTTTTTTTAAGTACGTGATTAGAGCCAGACGCTCTAATCGGCTTCAAAAAAGGGTGGGCTCGGGGCTCAGAGAGTGCGCCCTGGTCCCACCCAATTGTGTGACCATAGCTGTGTGCAGCCTATTGTATTAGGGTGTGCACCCTTAAGTTCAAACACACATGCATGTGTATGTGCCTACATATATATGTCCCCGGCACATTGATCTCCCTGCCGGCACAGTGAAAGAGAAGATCAGAGACACTTCTCTTATGGCAGAGCCAGTAAGAGGGAGATCTTTGCCATGTTCCTGCTGCTACACAGAGCGATAACACTAATGCACATGGGGTGATTAGGGTGTGCCTGGGCACACCCGGCACACCCTGTGCGCACGCCTATGTGTGTGACCATAGCGAATGAATTTTCGCTATCTTCACACTGCAGTGCCTCCCCGCCAATCAGGTGGCAGGTCAGTGAGACCTGTTTCCCGATTTGTTAAAGCGCCAGGCAAACCTATTAGATGCCTAGTGGCGCTTTGGCAAGTGGAGGGAGCATGAGAAGAGCGGGCACCTCCACCGTTGTTGCTGCCCGAGTGTGGAGGAGAGGAGAGTGGACAGAGACACAGAGGATGCGAGTCTTCAGGTAAGTGCCGGACCTCCCGTGGGGGTGGGGGGGTCTAGAACTGTGAGTCCCGGGGGGGGGTTGTGTTTATTGCCAGGGTAAGTGGCTGCATGGGCACAAATGTTGATGGGCACAAATGGCTGCATATGATGGGCACAAGTGGCTGCATTTGATGGGCACAAATGGCTGTATTTGATGGGCAAAATTGGCTGCATTTAATTGGCACAAGTGGCTGCATATAATGAGCACAAGTGGCTGCATTTGATGGGCAAAATTGGCTGCATTTAATTGGCACAAGTGGCTGCATATGATGGGTACAAGTGGCTGCATATGATGGACACAAGTGGCTGCATTTGATGGGCACAAGTGGCTGCATTTGATGGGCACAAGTGGCTGCATTTGATGGGCACAAATGGCTGCATATGATGGACACAAGTGGCTGCATTTGATGGGCACAAACGGCTGCATTTGATGGGCAAAATTGGCTGCATTTAATTGGCACAAGTGGCTGCATATAATGAGCACAAGTGGCTGCATTTGATGGGCAAAATTGGCTGCATTTAATTGGCACAAGTGGCTGCATATGATGGGTACAAGTGGCTGCATATGATGGACACAAGTGGCTGCATTTGATGGGCACAAGTGGCTGCATTTGATGGGCACAAGTGGCTGCATTTGATGGGCACAAATGGCTGCATATGATGGACACAAGTGGCTGCATTTGATGGGCACAAGTCGCTGCATATGATGGACACAAGTGGCTGCATTTGATGGGCACAAACGGCTGCATTTGATGGGCAAAATTGGCTGCATTTAATTGGCACAAGTGGCTGCATATAATGAGCACAAGTGGCTGCATTTGATGGGCAAAATTGGCTGCATTTAATTGGCACAAGTGGCTGCATATGATGGGTACAAGTGGCTGCATATGATGGACACAAGTGGCTGCATTTGAAGGGCACAAGTGGCTGCATATGATGGGCACAAGTGGCTGCATTTGATGGGCACAAGTGGCTGCATTTGATGGGCAAAATTGGCTGCATTTAATTGGCACAAGTGGCTGCATTTGGTTGGCACAAATGGCTGCATATGATGGGCACAAGTGGCTGCATTTGGTTGGCACAAATGGCTGCATATGATGGGCACAAGTGGCTGCATGTGATGGGCACAAGTGGCTGCATTTGATGGGCAAAATTGGCTGCATTTAATTGGCATAGGTGGCTGCATTTGGTTGGCACAAATGGCTGCATATGATGGGCACAAGTGGCTGCATTTGGTTGGCACAAATGGCTGCATATGATGGGCACAAGTGGCTGCATATGATGGGCACAAGTGGCTGCATTTGATGGGCAAAATTGGCTGCATTTAATTGGCACAAGTGGCTGCATTTGGTTGGCACAAATGGCTGTATATGATGGGCACAAGTGGCTGCATTTGATGGGCACAAGTGGCTGCATTTCATGGGCACAAGTGGCTGCATTTGGTTGGCACAGATGGCTGCATATGATGGGCACAAATGGCTGCATTTGATTGGCACAAGTGGCTGCATATGATGGGCACAAGTGGCTGCATATGATGGGCACAAGTGGCTGCATATGATGGGGCACAAGTGCCTACATATGATGGACACAGTGGCTGCATTTGATGGGCACAATGGCTGAAATTGATGGGCACAGTGTGGCTGCAATTGTTTGCTTGCACCCCCCAAAAATGTTGAACACCAGCCGCCACTGACAGCCGGCCCTCCTGCTCAGCAGGTGCCCGGACCTCCCCCCCCCCTTTGAACTGATGGGGCCCGGGCCCAGTACAGGAGGGCTGGCTGTACTGCCTTATCTGCGGCCCTGGTTCTACCTAAAAGGGCCCAACACCTTGTGTCACTACCTGCTGTAGAAGATGCTATTCTGTTACAGAGCCACCTAGGGGAAATGTGGCTAACTGCACCCGCCTGCACCCTCGTAGGATGATGCCTGGGGTGCCACGAAGAAAGAGGCAAAACCAACCTGTTACAATGTTACAATTATACTGTAAATAATAAATAATCACCAGCTGCAGATCTTCAGTAATACTAAAATGAAACTTTATTATAAGCAATAAAATGAATATCACAAGCTGTGCTAATGATCGCACTCCAACTAATACCAGACAATATATGAAAACCCTTCTTGTTTCATTGTGTGGACAATAAATAAATGAATAAACAACTTATAAACAGTGTGCATCACAAATCTCCTTCACAATAATTAGTTTTATCTTTCAAATAATGTACTAAAAATATCAATTCCAATAACCACTTCAGCCCCAGTGATGTACCGGCACGTCGCTGGACTTTCAATGGTTATACTGGGATGCAGCTGCAGGCATCATCATCCCGCTATTGATTTTTTAGAGCTGACAGTTGGCTTTCTTTTAAAAGCAATCCAAGAGGCTAATTAACCACTTGCCAACCGGCTCACGCCGATATACGTCGGCTAAGTGGCACGGGTTCGCAAAACAACGTGCCGTACGTCGCTGCATCATCCACCACGGGAGCGTGCCCGCGTGTCCCGCGAACTCGATGTCCGCCGGTGGCCCGTGATCATGGCACGGAGAGGCAGAACAGGGAGATGCCTATGTAAACAAGGCATTTCCCTGTTCTGCCTAGCAACATGGCAGGGATCTACTGCTCCCAGTGATCGGCAGAAGTGATCTCTTTCATGTTCTAGTGAGCCCATCCCCCCTACAGTTACAACATGCTGCGGAGAGGAGAGTTATAGAGGAAGGAGCAGAGTCCTCCAGCAGTGCAGAGTATTTCAGGAGAGGAGAGTTATAGAGGAAGGAGCAGAGTCCTCCAGCAGTGCAGAGTATTTCAGGAGAGGAGAGTTATAGAGGAAGGAGCAGAGTCCTCCAGCAGTGCAGAGTATTTCAGGAGAGGAGAGTTATAGAGGAAGGAGCAGAGTCCTCCAGCAGAGCAGAGTATTTCAGGAGAGGAGAGTTATAGAGGAAGGAGCAGAGTCCTCCAGCAGCTCTTCTTAAAGCTGTACACCCCTCTTTTCCTCTCGGAGTGTTGGTAGGTGACAAGGAAAGCTTTTCTCCTCTGATCCGTATCTGTGGTCGGAGAGTTTGGCTCTCACAGCTCCTCTCATAGTTGGGAAACACAAACAAACATTCAGACCCTTTTTTGGGAGTTTCTCGGCCTCTAAGCGGGACGATGTTCTGAGATGAATGCCGCCAGTGTTGGGATATAGAAGGTGGAGACCTCGGGGACTTGTCGCGGCTCTAATTCCAGCGCTGTGCACAAACACCTCCACACTTCCCGCACAATCCCGGAATTATCTCTCACATATGTCTGTAATTATGAGTCCTGCGGCCCGTCCGCTGGTCACACCACCGGGCCGCTCTGATCACGCTCACTGCCAGGCGATGAAAACGCGCCCCACCCGCTGTATGAGCCGAGGAAAGCGACTGATTATAATACCTTTAAAGAGTAATTCTATTTGTAATAAAATGCCATTTTTATATTTAAATCCGACTTCCGGATCCCCTTCATTCTCGTACAGTTGTAGCGGCTCCTCTCCTGGACTGGAACGGCTTTCTCTGATTTCACCGCACACTGGGAGCTTCTTATAATGTGCATAAGAACCTGAAGCAAGCCAGGCAGAGCCCCGCCTGTGCTGATGAGCTTGTCTTAAAGTGGTTGTAAATCTCAGCCATGAAATATGAACAAAGCACATCCCTCTATAGTGTGTAAATGTCAAAATCCAGAGCACGAAGTGTCATTTCTGTCTTCTGCCTCTTTCCTCCGCTATCAGCATGAATCTCTTCTGACAAGTTTTCCTGACACCAAGAGAAAAATGGTGGCAGGGGAGGGACCTCCAGCAGATTGACAGCCTCAGCTCTGTTCCTGTGTGCTGTGTGGAGGGTGGGGGGTGGCCCTGTGTCCCTCCCCTCCAATCAGCTCTCAGAGCTCTCTTCACTAAGGTCTGCAGTGTGTGACTTCAGCTCTCCGCTCCCCCTTTTTTTTTTTTTTTTTTTTTTTTTTAAGTCTCAGACAAGCTTTATAAATTTAATGCTTTAAATGGACATAAAGGAGAGAAGACTGCAGATAAACAGGTACAACTTATGTAGGAGGATTTGTTTCATCTCTGGGTATCATCTGAGTATAGTGTCTTCACTGGGTATATAGAACGATTTTTAGAAATGCAAAGGGATTTTGCATTGAAGTCTATAGGGATGCAAAACCCACTTGAAGCGGGTCAGCTGCAGGTCAGAAGATGGTCAGTTGCAGATCAGAAGATGGTCAGTTGCAGGTCAGAAGATGATCAGCTGCAGGTCAGAAGATGGTCAGTTGCAGGTCAGAAGATGGGTCAGCTGCAGGTCAGAAGATGGTCAGTTGCAGGTCAGAAGACGGTCAGTTGCAGGTCAGAAGATGGTCAGCTGCAGATCCAAAGATCGTCAGCTGCAGGCCAAAAGATGGATTAGCTGCAGGTCAGAAGATGGTCAGCTGCAGGTCAGAAGATGGTAAGCTGTAGGTCAGAAGATGGTCAGCTGCAGGTCAATAGATGGTAAGCTGTAGGTCAGAAGATGGTCAGCTGCAGATCAGAAGATGGTCAGCTGCAGGTCAGAAGATGGTAAGCTGTAGGTCAGAAGATGGTCAGCTGCAGGTCAATAGATGGTAAGCTGTAGGTCAGAAGATGGTCAGCTGCAGGTCAGAAGATGGTCAGCTGTAGGTCAGAAGATGATCAGCTGCAGGTCAGAAGATGGTCAGCTGCAGGTCAGAAGATGATCAGCTGCAGGTCAGAAGATGGGTCAGCTGCAGGTCAGAAGATGGGTCAGCTGCAGGTCAGAAGATGGTCAGCTGTAGGTCAGAAGATGGTCAGCTGCAGGTCAGAAGATGGTGAAACTGTAGGTCAGAAGATGGTCAGCTGCAGGTCAGAAGATGGTCAGCTGTAGGTCAGAAGATGGTCAGCTGTAGGTCAGAAAATGGTCAGCTGCAGGTCAGAAGATGGTCAGCTGCGGGTCAGAAGATGGTGAGCTGTAGTTCAGAAGATGGTCAGCTGCAGGTCAGAAGATGGTCAGCTGTAGGTCAGAAGATGGTCAGCTGTAGGTCAGAAGATGGTCAGCTGCAGGTCAGAAGATGGTCAGCTGTAGGTCAGAAGATGATCAGCTGTAGGTCAGAAGATGGTCAGCTGCAGGTCAGAAGATGGTCAGCTGTAGGTCAGAAGATGGTCAGCTGTAGGTCAGAAAATGGTCAGCTGCAGGTCAGAAGATGGTCAGCTGCGGGTCAGAAGATGGTGAGCTGTAGTTCAGAAGATGGTCAGCTGCAGGTCAGAAGATGGTCAGCTGTAGGTCAGAAGATGGTCAGCTGTAGGTCAGAAGATGGTCAGCTGTAGGTCAGAAAATGGTCAGCTGTAGGTCAGAAGATGGTCAGCTGCAGGTCAGAAGATGATCAGCTGAAGGTCAGAAGATGGTCAGGACTGCCTAGCAACAGGCATTTCTGGTAAGTAAAACATTTTTTTTTTTCAAATTTTTTAAATAGATTTTTTGGAGAATGTTAATGTAATTTGTTATTTTAGGGTGGACCTCCGCTTTAAGAAAGTCTATACTGACGCTCATGTTCCCGCCATTGTCACCATCAGAAATCCTGCCCTGAGAAATGGAATGCAGCCATCACTGGAGTGCATGTAGGCAGGGAGTGGTTGCTAAGGGGGCTGCAAGAGATCAGCAGAACTGAGATGCAACAAAGGATAAAAAAAAAACAAAAAAGGTGAAAAAGTATTTTAAGAAAAAAAAATTGCTTACATTTTGTTAGATTTACATTTATATTTTTATTTAATTTTTTAATCTTTTAAAATCAGAGGGGGGGGGGGCTTTGCTGTTTGCTTATACCACGGCGACATTTCAATTTCAAGTGGCTTGTCCAAGTGTTCAAGTCTCCTCTTCTAGTTCCCCTTTAATCCGGGAATATCGCTTAACATCCTGAACCGAACTCTTCCTGGGAAATTTCCCACCAGGATTTGGTGCAGAGCGTGTCCTATGGGATTTCACGGGTCATAAATCCGGCCATTGAACACCCCCAAGTGTCGGGTTTTATTATGTGAAGATCTCAGAGAGAAAAGATGGAGACGGAGTCCCCGCCATTCCCAGCGCTCCCAGAAATACATTTATTCCGGGGATACCAGATCCCTCCGCTCCTCTTCCTGATGAACATTCCATTTCAGGCACCATGAATACCTCGGAGTCCCACCTATCAGCACAGAGGAGGGGGGGGGGGGGGGACAATTAAAGGGACACGTTTATCCAGACTATAAAATTATATACAATGTAACAGATCTGCCAAACTAAAATCTCTTATGGCAGAATATTCTATAGATTTGTGATAGTATATAATGTAGACATGTGCACTGCCGAAAACTTTGTTCGTTTTCATTTTATTTGTTTTTTTTTGTAAATTCGAAAAATCTTAAAGTGGTGTTCCAGCTGTTTGTCTTTTTTTTTTTTAAATGTAGCAACTACAAACACTGTAGCTGCTGACTTTTAATAAGGGCACTTACCTGTCCAGCGAGCCTGCGATGTTGGCCCCCCCCCAGGCCGATCCATCCATCGGATCGGGTGGTGGCGCCGCCATCCCAACTAAGGGAAACAGGCAGTGGAGCCTTGCGGCTTCACTGCCCGTTTCCTACTGCGCGTGCGCGAGGCTTTGTGAATGGCCCGTCGTTTTCTGGGACACACACACATGTCCCAGAAGGCAACAGGGCCACTCGCCGAAGAGGAGGAAGTGAAGGAACAGCGCCGCGGAATAGGAAGAGGCAGATTAGGAAGACTGCCTAGCAACAGGCATTTCTGGTAAGTAAATAGAAAAAAAAATTTCAAATTTTTTAAATATATTTTTTGGAGAATGTTAATGTAATTTTTCATTTTAGGGTGGACCTCCGCTTTAAGAAAGTCTATACTGACACTCATGTTCCCGCCATTGTCACCATCAGAAATCCTGCCCTGAGAAATGGAATGCAGCCATCACTGGAGTGCAGGCAGGCAGGAAGTGGTTGCTAAGGGGGCTGCAAGAAATCAGCAGAACTGAGATGCAACAATGCACCTCCGCTTTAAATACTAAAATTAAAAATTCGTAAATTCGAAAATTAGAAATTAGAAAATTAGAAAATGCGAAAATAAGAAAGAAAATTTGAAAATTTGAGAGAACCGAAATTCCAAATAATAACTAACTAATAAAAACTAACTATAAAATTATAGATATTGGAATTTCCTTTCAAATTTGGCTGTTAGTGAACGTAATGAATACGAATTTATCCGAAGTTATGAATTATCCGAAATAAACAAAACTAAACAAATGGAACGGAACAAATTAATAATAAATAACAATAATAATAAAAACATTTTATTATTATTAGGGACACGTTTATCCAGACTATAAAATTATATACAATGGAACAGATCTGCCAAACTAAAATCTCTTATGGCAGAATATTCTATAGATTTGTGATAGTATATAATGTAGACATGTGCACTGCCGAAAACTTTGTTTGTTTTCGTTTTATTTGTTTTTTGTTTTTGTTTTTTCGTAATTTCAAAAATTCGTAAATTCAAAAACTCAAAATTCGAAAATCTGAAAATCCGAAAATAAGAAAGAAAATCCGAAAATTTGAAAGAACGAAAATTCCAAATAATAACTAACTAATAAAAACTAACTAGAAAATTATAGATATTGGAATTTCCTTTCAAATTTGGCTGTTAGTAAACATAACGAATACGAATTTATCAGAAGTTACGAATTATCCGAAATAACAAACGCAACTAAACAAATGGAACAGAACGAATTAATAATAAATAATAATAATAAAATGTTTTTAATTATTATTGTTATTTATTATTATTAATTCGTTACATTCCATTTGTTTAGATACGGCATTTGTTTCGGATAACTCGTATTTGTTACGTTCACTAACAGCCAAAATATTTCAGATTTTCGGATTTTCAATTTTCCGAATTTCTGAATTTTTGAATTTCGAATTTCTGAATTTTCGCATTTCTGAATTTTTAAATTTTCGAATATTGGGAAAAATTCTGAAATTCGGATATTTCCGAATTAACTAATTTGTCTAAATTTGTTAAACAAATTCGGAGCGAAACAAATTGCACATGTCTAATATCATGGTTCCCACCCATATTGCCCCCCTATAACCAGGGAAGGGGGTACGCAAAATAGGACGCTGGGGTGAAAAATAAGTGGAAACTCATATGCTGTTTTCTGGCTCCTTTTTAAAATCCTAATGATAACAGAAATCCCCCAAATGGCCGTGATGAAGAGTCCCCCCCCGGAATGTTTGGCCTTGGTACAGACACACAAGGTGACACACAGGGTAAAATGGCAATTAAGGGTTAATTTCCCACATCTGTGACTTTGTAAATTGCAATTAGTGTCTGCAAATAAATAGTCAGTGAGTCTGTTAGCTCTCACATCGATCCACTGATCAGGCTAGATACTGAGCCATGGGGTGCAGAAAAAGAACTGCTGAAAGACCTGTGTAACAAGTTCATGGTACTTTATAAAGATGGAAAAGGATATAAAAAGATATCCAAAGCCTTTAATATGACAGTTAATAACTTATTAACTACTTCCAGCCCGCCGTATAGTAAAATGACGGCGGGGTGATGGAGCTCTCGTTCTGGGACGGCGTCGTATGCGCGCCCGCGGGGGCATGCATTGCAGCGATCGCGCTGTGTTCCTAGGACACGGCACAACCCCAATCTTGATATAGAGCCGATGACGCGGCTCTTTATTGTGATCGGCTGTGTCCAATCACATGTAAACGAAGAAGTGCCGTTTATTGGCTCTCCTTGCCTCACACTGACACACTGGCATCTCCTTGCAGGAGATCATCAGTGCCTTGATTACAGCAGTGCCCATCAGTGCCACCAATCACTGACCATTAGTGCTGCCAGTCGTGCTGTCTTTCAGTGCTGCCCATCAATGCCGCCTATTTGTGTCACCTATCAGTGCCCATAAGTGCCACCAGTGGCGGTGCATCCATTAGGGGCACTCGGGCGCTGTCCTCTCTCTCCAGCCACCCCCTCTGTGTTCTATGGATAGATTCATGCATTGCTGTAGCCACCCCCCATTCAGGCGTCTCGCCCCTTTTCTGGCACCAGGCGTCTGAATTACAGCGGTGGGGGGGGGGGGGGTGTGTTTTTGAAGCACCTGGTTAGAGCCATAGGCTCTAATAGGCTTCAAAAAAGGTGACCTGCAAACCATTGCAATGAATATTTGCTTTGCTAACACAGAACCGCCTCTTAGCCAATAAGGAGGCCCGGATGTAATACCGGGCACCTGATTGGCTGAAGGTAGAGGCGATCCCACTGGCCGCCGTGCAGAACAGGAAGAAGACACGCACAGAGGAGCCCTGCATCCATCGCTGCGCTACCCGTTCCACAGCTCACCTCCTGACCCACCACCATGATGGGGTGAGTGCCGGGCAGACAACAGGCGGCACAGTGGCTGCATATTATGGGCACAAAGCCTGCAATTGATGGGGCACAGTTGGCTACATTTGCAGGGCACAGTGGCTGCATATTATGGGCACAAAGCCTGCAATTGATGGGGCACCAGTTGGCTACATTTGCAGGGCACAGTGGCTGCATATTATGGGCACAGAGGCTGCAATTGATGGGGCACAGTTGGCTGCATTTGATGAGCACAGAGGCTGTATATGATGGGCATAGTTGGCTGCATTTGATGAGCACAGAGGCTGTATATGATGGGCACAGTTGGCTGCATATGATGGGCACAGTGGCTGCATATGATAGGCACAATTGGCTGCATATGATGGGCACAGGTGGCTGCTTTTGCTGGGCAGAGTGGCTGCAATTGATGTTTTTGTTTCAGTATTTTTCAGAATTTTTCAGTTCGTTTGCGCCCCCCCAAAAATTTTTGAGCACCAGCCGCCACTGAGAGTCACCTATCAGTGCCTCCTCATCAGTGCCACCTAATCAGTGCCCCTCAGTGCCCATATGTGCCGCCTCATCAGCGTACATCAATGAAGGAGAAAAAATACTTATTTACAAAATTTACTGACAGAAACTAAGAAAAACTTAATTTTTATTAAAAAAAAAAAAATTCTGACTTTTTTCCTTTTTTTTAGCAAAAAATAAAATACCCAGCAGTGATTAAACACCATAAAAAAAAACTATTTGTGTGAAGAAAATTATAACAATTTCATATGAGTACAGTGTTACATGACCGCGTAATTGTCATTCAAAGTGTGACAGCGCTGAAAGCTGGAAATTGGCCTGGGCAGGAGGAGGGTGAAAGTGCCCGGTAGGCAGGTGGTTAGGAAGTGGAACATTTGGGGATCTCTTGATATCAAGCCAAGGTCAGGTAGACCAAGAAAGATCGCAGCCACAACTTCCAGAAGAATTGTTCAGGATACAAAGAGTAATCTCAGGAGAAATACAGGCTGCTCTGGAAAAAGACGGTGTGGTTGTTTCAAAGAGCACAAAATGATGATAGTTGAACAAAAACGAGCGGCATGGTCGAGTTGCCAGAAAGAAGAATTTACTGCGCCAAAGCCACAAAAAAAAAAAAAAAAAAAAAAAACAGATTACAATATGGCCGACAACACCTTGACATGCCTCAAATTGTCTGGCACACTGTAATCTGGAGTGACGAGACCAAGATAGAGCTTTATGGTCACAACCATAAGCACTACAGTGTCTTGCAAAAGTATTCACCCCCCCTGGCATTTTTCATGTTTTGTTGCCTCACAACCTGAAATTAACATGGATTGTTTGAGGATTTGCATCATTTAATTTACAGAACACGCCCACAACTTTGAAGATGTTTTTTTTTTTTTTTTTTTTTTTATTGTGAAGCAAACAACAAATAGGACAAAATAGCAGAAAAAGTCAATGTGCATAACTATTCACCCCCCTAAAGTCAATACTTTGTAGAGCCACCTTTTGCGGCTATCACAGCTCCAAGTCGCTTTGGATAAGTCTCTATGATCTTGTCACATCTTACCACTGGGATTTTTGCCCATTTCTCCTTGCAAAACTGCTCCAGCTCCTTCAAGTTGGATGGTTTGCGCTTGTGAACAGCAATCTTTAAGTCTGACCACAGATTTTCTATTGGATTGAGGTCTGGGCTTTGACTAGGCCATTCCAACACATTTACATGTTTCCCCTTAAACCACTCAAGTGTTGCTTTAGCAGTGTGTTTGGGGTCATTGTCCTGCTGGAAGGTGAACCTCCGTCCTAGCCTCAAATCACACACACAGTGCTACAGGTTTTGCTCAAGAATATCCCTGTATTTAGCACCATCCATCTTTCCCTCAACCCTGACCAGTTTCCCAGTCCTGACTGTTGAAAAACATCCCCACAGCATGATGCTGCCACCACCATGTGGTCACAGTGGGGATGGTGTTCTTTGGGTGATGTGATGTGTTGGGTTTGCGTAGACATAGCGTTTTCTGTGATGGCCAAAAAGTTCAGTTTTAGTCTCATCAGACCAGAGCACCTTCCTCCATACATTTTGGGAGTCTCCCACATGCCTTTTCCCAAACTCAAAACGTGCCATTTTGTTTATTGCTGAAAGTAATGTCTTTCTTCTGGCCACTCTGCCATAAAGCCCAACTCTATGGAGCGTACGGCTTATTGTTGTCCTATGTACAGATACTCCAGTCTCTGCTGTGGAACTCTGCAGCTCCTCCAGGGTTACCTTAGGTCTCTGTGCTCCTCTCTGATTAATGCCCTCCTTGCCCGGTCCGTGAGTTTTGGTGTGCGGCCGTCTCTTGGCAGGTTTGCTGTTGTACCATGTTCTTTCCATTTGGTTATGATAGATTTGATGGTGCTCCTAGGGATCATCAAAGATTTTAATGTTTTTTATAACCTAACCCTGACTTGTACTTCTCAACAACATTGTCCCTTACTTGTTTGGAGAGTTCCTTGGTCTTTATGGCAGTGTTTGGTTAGTGGTGCCTCTTGCTTAGGTGTTGCAGCCTCTGGGGCCTTTCACAAAGGTGTGTCTATGTAATGACAGATCATGTGACACTTAGATTGCACACAGGTGGACATCATTTCACTAATTATGTGACTTCTGAAGGTAATTGGTGGCACCAGAGCTTTCTTATGGGCTTCATAACAAAGGGGGTGAATACATACGCACATGTCAATTATCAGTTTTTTATTTTGAAAAATAGTTTTATGTATCTATTTTTCTAATTTTACTTCACCAACTTAGACTATTGTGTTCTGATCCATCACATATAATTCAGATAAAAAAAACATTGAACTAACGGCTGTAATGTAAAATAAAATAGATAAAAAGCCAAGGGGGGTGAATTTTTTTGCAAGGCACTGTATGTGTGGAGAGAGGTCAACAAGACCTATAGAGACAAGAATACCATCCCCACTGTGAACCATGTTGGTGGCTCACTGAATGTTTTGGGTGGTAGTGAGCTCTAAAGGAAAGGGGAATCTTGCGAAAATTGATGGCAAGATGAATGCAGCATGTTATCAGAAGATACTGGCAGACAATTCGCATTCTTCTGCAGGAAAGGTGCACATGGGACCCTCTTGGACTTTTCAGCACGACAATGACCCCTAGGCACAGGGCCAAAAAAAAAAAGGTGAAGGTTCTGGAGTGGCCATCACAGTCTCCTGACCTTAATATCATCGAGCCGCTCTGGGGAAGATATCAAATGTGCGCTTCGTGCAAGACTACCAAAGACTTTGCATGACCTGGAGGCATTTTTCCAAAATAAATGGGCCGCTGTACCACCTGCAAGAATTTGGGGGCATCACAGACAATTATTACAGAAGACTGACTGCTGCCATTGATGATAAAGGGGGCAATGTGCAGTTTAACCACTTACCAACCGCCTCCTGCCCATATACATGGGCACTTTGAAGATGGATATCTCGGTAATGGCAGCAGGTATCCATCTTTTCAGGAGCTGGTCATGTTTACCACAATGGTGGTCTCTGCAGCGGATTTACCGCGAGATCACCGTTTCGGCGGCAGGAGAGGTGCCACCCCCCTCCCGCCGCTCTCCCTCGCCCTCCGCCACTTACCGGAGCCGTCGGTAGTGTCGGAGGCGATCGGGACCTGTCATGTTTTTGGTATGGAGACGAGCGAGGGGAAGATGGCCCCCACCCATCTCCATTCCATAGGAGGACAGAAGCGACGTCATAACGTCAGCTCCGCCCATACGTCTTAAAGGGCCAATTTTTTTGTTGTCATTTTTTTCAATTTTTTTTTTTTTTTTGCATTTGAGTCCAAATATGAGATGTGAGGACTTTTTGAGCCTAGATCTCATATTTAAGAGGACCTGTCATGCTTTTTTCTATTACAAGGGATGTTTACATTCCATGTATTAGGAATAAAAGTGATCCAAATTTTTTTTTTTTTTAAATACCTGTGAAAAAATAAAAAAAATTAGGTATAATAAATAAGAAAAAAAATGTTTTCAAAGCGACGCGTCCCGACGAGCTCGCGCGCAGAAGCGAACGCATACGTGAGTAACACCCGCATATGAAAACAGTGGTCAAACCACACATGTGAGGTATCGCCGCGATCGGTAGAGCGAAAGCAATAATTCTAGCCCTAGACCTCCTCTGTAACTCAAAACATGCAACCTGTAGAATTTTTTAAACGTCGCCTACGGAGATTTTTTTAAGGGTAAAAGTTTGACGCCATTCCACCAGCGGGCGCAATTTTGAAGCGTGACATGTTGGGTGTCAATTTACTTGGCGTAACATTATCTTTCACAATATAAAAAAATGGGGCTAAGTTTACTGTTGTCTTTTTTTTTTTCAAAAAAAGTGCGCTTGTAAGACCGCTGCGCAAATACGGTGTGAAAAAAAATATTGCAATGACCGCCATTTTATTCTCTAGGGTGTAAGAACCCCCAAACATAATATATTGTTTTTTTTTTCTAAGTAATTTTCTAGCAAAAAAAAAAACTGTTCTAAACTTGTAAACACCCAAATCTCAAAACGAGGCTAGTCCTTGAACTAAGGGGATGCAGACTTTTGAGCACTGTAATGAAAGACGTTCAGAGGGATGGAATAAGAGAAGTCCATTGTTGGGGTTGACATACACGTTGAGAACAGATTCGTTTGCTCATCTGCCAAAAAAAAAAAATTGGAGGAAAATGTCTGTGTTGCCATCAGAGCCATACTGTCGTTGTTTCTTGTGGGAATGAATAGGAAGGTAGTCATCCATCTGGTTGGTGTTGGCTGCAAAGAGCTCATTCTTCCACCTAGGGTCCATTAATTAGCCTCATTGTAATTCACGAGACCCCGCAAAGCGTTGTGTTCTCAGCTGTGGATGGTGACTCACGGAGCAGTTATGAATCATCTACACATCGCGTCTGGCTGGGGACCGGACTGGATTCCTCCGATTAAAGGATCAGTACAACTTTTCCAAATAAACGGTTAATGCACAGTGTGCGGCCCCATCCATAGAGGGCGCCACCTCCCCTATCCATGCGTCCGGCCCCCTGATCTACATTGGACCATGGAGTCCAATGCAGGGTGGGTGTTTTTTTTTTTGAAGCAGAGGCTTTAATAGGCTTCAAAAAAGGGTGGCCTTCGGGTAGGGTTGCCACCTGTCCAGGATTCACCCGGACAGTTCAGGTTTGGAATCATGTGTCCGGGTTTCAGACTGTCTGAGACCCGGACACACTATTTAGACCGGACTATGGTTTCCCAGCAGGGCTGCTGGCTTCAGTTGTCTAAGCTGAGAGTGTCTGTTACATTCTCTTTCACACTGCCCAAAGCCAACACTAACAATCCCCCCTCCCCCCCAAAAAAACACACACACACAGACAGGACAGGAGAGAGGGCTCGATCTGCACCTCTTCCCCCAACCCCTCTGTGTCTGACCACACTCTAATCCCCAGCGCTGTGCCTCAGAAAAGGAAAGGGCTGGAGATGTATAGTCCAGCAGCCTCAGATACATCTGGATGAGAGGTGCCAACTGCCAAGGGGTGAGTGAGCTCACCATCCATCCCTGTCTATGACTGAAGTCTCCCCCCCCGTACACTAAGGTAAATCAGGGTTCTCAGAGCACCCCTTACATCAGAGTTCCCCTTTACACCAGAGGCCACAGTGTTCCCCCTTACATCAGAGTCTTCTTCGTACATCAGATTTCTCAGTGTTCCCCATTAAATCAGGGTTCTCAGAGCATCCTTTATGTTAGAGGCCCCAGAGTTTTCCCTTACATCAGAGTCTGCAGAGTCCCCCCTTACAGTGAAAGGGAACTCTGCGGATTCAGATGTAAAAGGGGAACTCTGTGGATTCAGATGTAAAAGGGGAACTCTGTGGATTCAGATGTAAAAGGGGAACTCTGTGGATTCAGATGTAAAGGAGGAACTCTGTGGATTCTGATGTAAAAGGGGAACTCTGTGGATTCAGATGTAAAGGAGGAACTCTGTGGATTCAGATGTAAAGGAGGAACTCTGTGGACTCTGATGTAAAGGGGAACTCTGCGGATTCAGATGTAAAGGGGGACTCTTGTTATTGACTTCATATGATTAGAAATGTTATTTAATAGCAAAATATATCTATAGTTTATACTATAAAAAAAAATTGCCATGTACCGCTAAAGCGTTCGGGTTTGACTTAAAGAAAAGGTGGTAACCCTACCTCGGAGCGCAGAGCATTGCGTTCCGGGGCCACCCAGTTGTGTGAGGGCAGCGAATTAATTTTCATTATTATCACACTAAAGTTCCTCCCCGCCAATCAGGAGGCAGGTCTGTGAGACCTGTTTCCCGATTGGCCAAAGCATCAGGCCATCCTATTGGATGCCTAGCGTTTTGGCGGAAGAGGAGACATGGCGGAGGAAGTTGCAAGCTGGAGGAGCGGACGCAGGAGCCAGGAGAGCAGGAGAGGACACCACAGCCCTGCCACATGAGCGGGTAAGTGACGTGCCATGCCGCTGGGGGGGGGGTGATGTTTGTTTGCCGACCCCCCCCCCCCCCCCAAAAAAGAAGAACCCGCCAGCCGCCACTGTTATTGCAGCAACATTGATCTTATGGTCAGTGGGCACTTACTACTTTTTTGCAGGTAAGTCTGCAAAGCATTGCATCTGTGATCAGTGCTTCGTGGGTACAATGCTCTGTCAGTCCCTCTAACACGGTGCCAGATGGGACTTGTAGTAGATTCCAATCGCTGTTCCCAGAGCTTGATGATGCGGCTGTGTAGGCGGAGGATTCAATAATCAATGCAGGTAAGAAAGAAGTGGGCACAGGGCCGGGCCAGGGCGGGGGGGGGGGCAGGAGGGATGGCTGCCCTGGGCACTGTGGTATTATGTGAGGTATGGGGGGGGGGGGCACAAGGAGATTGGGGGGAGGGGATTTGTGTTGGGAGGGGGGATTTGGGCACAGTGGGGGTATGAATTGTTCTAGGAGGGAAAATTTGGGGGGTGGGGGAGTACTAGAAGTGGTGATTTGGGGGCATTTGTGTTGGGAAGCGGGATGGGGGAATATGATTTGATCCGGGCAGCACAGTGGCTAAGCCTTTCCTTCTAGCAGCACCGGGGTCGCTGGTTCGAATCCCAACCACGGCACTACCTGCCTCCAGTTTGCATGTTTCTCTGATGCCTGCGTGGGTTTCCTCCGGGTACTCCGGTTTCCTCCCACACTCCAAAGACCTGCTGGGAGGTTAATTGGCTCCTGTCTAAGTTGACCCCTAGTGTACGAATGTGAGTTAGGGACCTTAGATTGTAAGCTCTTTGAGAGCAGGGACTGATGTGAATGTACAATACATATGTATATATATATATATATATATATATATATATATATACACACACACAGTATATGTAAAGCACTGCATAAATTGAAAGCACTACATAAGTACCTAATAATAATAATAATTTGTATTAGGAAAGGGGATTTGGAGGGGGGATTTGTGCTAGGAGGAGACATTTGGGGGGGGGGGGGGTTGTTTTACCAAGGGGGGATTTGGAGTTGGGGGAAGAGGATTGTGTACATGGAGGGGGATTTTTTTGGGGGGGTGGAGGATTAGTGCTAGGAGGAGAGATTTTGTTTATGGGGAGGGATTTGTACTGGGGGGATTTGAGGAGAGAGAGGGGATTTGAGTTGGGGGGGGGGATTCGTGCTGGGAAGGGGATTTCAGCAGGGATGGGGGGGGAGCAAATTTGTACTGGGAGGAGGGGGCAGTTATTGCTTGGGGTAAACATGCAGATTAGTGCCTAATTTTATTGGGGGGGGGGGATTTTTGATAACACACAATGCTCATACATCCCACGACGCCCTTTAACATCATAGAACCTGGAAGACGGAGGACATCTTGTGGTGAAAAGAAGTACTGCAGTGGACAGCTCTGGACTGAAGATTAGCATTGCAGTTAGTGCTGCTTTTTTTTCCTTTTTTGTCATATTAAGCTGTTCCTGGGGGACCCTTTTTAAAAAAAGAAAAAAATAGCTGAAGTTAGGCTTTAAGTGGTAAAGTGCTGCATGACCTCTGACCCCGAGCAGGGGAAGCACCCTAGCACCCTAGCCCCCTCTCTGGCCATTTATGTGCACTGTGTATATGAGCGGCACACTGCGCCCCTTGTTCCCGCAGTCTTTCCGCCCCACCCCCCTCCCCCTCCACATATTCACACTGCGTTCGAGTTCGCTCCAAGATACAAATGTCCCATTCTCCTCACATTGTGTAAATAGAACAATATCTCTGGCCCGGCCCCAGACGCAATCATGTTTACAGCATATGTTTGGCTGGCGGAGGATGTCTCCACATAACAGATCCCGGGGAGTTATATCATCTTATGGAATGTGCCCAGACCGGTGAAGGGGGAAAGAAAGGGGAACGATCAACGAAATACATCTTCACCTCATCTACAATAGAATAGAATGGATATATTTTTCTTCTCTCCCCACGTTACCAAGTCTGTACACCTGCTGTGCCCATTATAAGGGGTTCCCACCATCCCCATGATGAGTTCCTGGGTCTGTACACCCGCTGTGCCCATTATAAGGGGTTCCCACCATTCCTGTGCTGAGTTCCCAGGTCTGTACACCTGCTGTGCCCATTATGAGGGGTTCCCACCATCCCTGTGCTGAGTTCCCAGTTCTGTATACCTGCTGTGCCCATTATGAGGGGGTTCCCACCATCCCTGTGCTGAGTTCTTGGGTCCGTACACCTGCTGTGCCCATTATGAGGGGCTCCCACCATCCCTGTGCTGGGTTCCTGGGTCTGTATACCTGCTGTGCCCATTATGAGGGGTTCCCACCATCCCTGTGCTGAGTTCCCAGGTCTGTATACCTGCTGTGCCCATTATGAGGGGGTTCCCACCATCCCTGTGCTAAGTTCTTAGGTCTGTACACCTGCTGTGCCCACTATGAGGGGTTCCTACCATCCCTGTGCTGAGTTCTTAGGTCTGTTCACCTGCTGTGCCCACTATGAGGGGTTCCTACCATCCCTGTGCTGAGTTCCCAAGTCTGTACACCTGCTGTGCCCACTATGAGGGGTTCCCACCATCCCTGTGCTGGGTTCCCAGGTCTGTACACCTGCTGTGCCCATTATGAGGGGCTCCCACCATCCCTGTGCTGGGTTCCCAGTTCTGTATACCTGCTGTACCCATTATGAGGGGTTCCCACCATCCCTGTGCTGAGTTCCCAGGTCTGTATACCTGCTGTGCCCATTATGAGGGGGTTCCCACCATCCCTGTGCTGAGTTCTTAGGTGTGCGCACCTGCTGTGCCCACTATGAGGGGTTCCCACCATCCCTGTGCTGAGTTCCCAGGTCTGTACACCTGCTGTGCCCACTATGAGGGGTTCCCACCATCCCTGTGCTGGGTTCCCAGGTCTGTACACCTGCTGTGCCCATTATGTGGGGTTCCCACCATCCCTGTGCTGAGTCCCCAGGTTTGTACACCCGCTGTGCCCATTATGAGGGGTTCCCACCATCCCTGTGCTGAGTTCCCGGGTCTGAAAATTTGCTGTGCCCATAATGAAGGGTTCCCACCATCGCTCTTGGAGTATTAAATATTTATAAGACATCAGGATCTAATTTCTATACCCAAAATGACCTTTGGGTGGACTGGTCCTTGAGAAATAACCTTTTAGTTCACAATCAGTCTAAAACCCAAGGACCATTTCAGGAATGAAATTTGAGGTGGCATCCTCTGGAAAGCCTGACCCATTGCAGGATTCCAGGGATGCCTGGTGGCTCTATATGAGACATCATCAGCACATTAAGTGTAATAGAAGAGGAACCTTCGATAAGAGAGATCAGGGAAACATCTGGGCAATTTTATAGGACACCTCTAATGACTTCCACATTAAGGTGACCAGAAAGAGAACACGCCAGGAATGTCATGAATGGCGCTGCAGATGAGGGATCAAAAGCTGCCACTTCCCAGACAGCTCTGCCTATAAAAGTCATCGGGAAGTCAATGGTGCGTCAGCCGCCAGCTGTGATATTCTATGTCTGTCTGGTGTGAGCGTGCCGATAACCACTTCAAATACTGCATTATGGATTGAGATACCTCCTTAGACCCCAGTCTTTGCGAACAGTATCATCACTAGACATGTGCGGCTCTTTTCATTTGAAATTTTAATTTGGGCAAAAGTTTCATTATTCAGAGATTCGGATGTATCCGAATTACAATAGTAACAAATTCAGATTGAATTCGAAAACAATTTCAATATATAAACCTATTGCTGATTTCATTTAAATACTAGAGAGGAAGAGAGGAGGAAAGGAAAAGAGGAAAAGGAACAGAAAAAAAAAAAAGAAAAGATTAGACTAAGATAAAATGGAAAGAATATAGCTGTCATTCGAATTTTGAAAAAAATAGAGTAGAAAAGCAAAGAAAAGAAAAAAGAAGAAACGCAAAGAAAAAAGTAGAAACGCAAAGAAAAAAGTAGAAACGAAAAGGTAGAAAAGAAAAGAAAAAGGAGAAAAGAAAGTAGAAAAGAAAAAAAAGAAAGTAGAAAGGAAAAAAAAGAAAAGGTAGAAAGGAAAAAGGTAGAAAAGAAAAGGTAGAAAAGAAAAAGTAGAAAAGAGAAGAAAAAGTAGAAGTGAAAAGTAAAAGGTAGAAAAGAAAAGAAAAGAAAAGGAAAAGTAGAAAAGAAAAAGGTAGAAAAGAAAAAGAAAAGTAGAAAAGAAAAGAAAAAGTAGAAAAGAAAAAGTAGAAAAGAAAAAGTTACAAAAGAAAAGAAAAGAAAAAGTAAAAAAGAAAAGAAAAAGTAGAAAAGAAAAGAAAAAAGCAGAAGTGAAAAGTAAAAAAGGTAGAAAAGAAAAGTAAAGGGAGAAAAGAAAAGAAAAAGTAGAAAAGAAAAGAAAAGGAAAAGTAGAAAAGAAAAGAAAAAGTAGAAAAGAAAAGAAAAAGTAGAAAAGAAAAGAAAAGGAAAAGTAGAAAAGAAAAGAAAAGAAAAAGTAGAAAAGAAGAAGTAGAAAAGGAAAAGGTAGAAAAGAAAAAAGGTAGAAAAGAAAAGGAAAAGAAAGGAGTAGAAAAGAAAAAATAGAAAAGAAAAGAAAAAAGTGGGTGTGGAGGCTGTAAGCCCAGGGTCACCCCCCCGACTGGGGAGCTCCCCGTGGGGCTGACAGCCTCCACACCCACTCACTCCAGCTCTTCCACTCGACAACTCCTCCCCAGCTGGGCCGACCCCAGGTATTTAATGAGGCCTGCCCCCTGCCAAGCCTAGTTGGGGATTGGTCAAGGCTCCCCAGATACCTCAGGCAGCTCCATCTTTCCTCTCCTTCCAGGACCTTCTAGAAGGAAGGGGGGAGGTGATGGTGAAGCCACCTGTCAGTCACCCAACACTCCCTCAGCCACTCCCAGCTCAGAATGAAAGCAAACAGGCCTCGCTACCAGCTAGGCCTGCCCAAATTTTCCTACCTTGTCAAAAAAAAAAAAAAACCTAAATTCTAGCACTTACTAGGGTGCTACACACTGGTCCTATGGGCAGGGCTACTATCACACGTATACTGACATGGATAGGCACCAGGAAAAGAAAATTACAGTAAGTATGATACGATTTTCTGTTTTTATCTCCTTAGCAGTGCAATGTATCAGGATAAGACATTACCATTTTCCCCACACGATTAAAAGAAAAGTATGCCCCCCCCCTTTTTATACTTACCTAGGTGGATGCAGCATGGGTCCCCCGACATCTCTACACCGAGAACTGAGCGATCGAACATCAGTTTTTATACTTACCTAGGTGGATGCAAAACGGATTGCACTCCTGTGACCCTTAGGAGAAGCCCAGCCCAACAAGCTCAGGCTGGACTTCTCCTTTAAGTCCTGATGCAAATTAAAGCATGGAGGGGTGCTTGTTTTTAATATGCACAAGAGTCACATGGATGGTGCAGGTACACCACTTAAGGACCGAGCCTCTTTCTGAGATTTGGTGTTTACAAGCTAAAAAAATTGTTTTTTTTTGCTAGAAAATCACTTAGAACCCCCAAACATTATATATTTTTTTTCCTAACACCCTAGAGAATAAAATGGCGGTCGTTGCAATACTTTGTCACACGGTATTTGCGCAGCGGTCTTACAAGCACACTTTTTTTGAGAAAAAACACACTTGAATAAAAAAAAAAAAAAAAAACCACAGTAAAGTTAGCCCAATTTTTTTTAACATATTGTGAAAGATAATGTAATGCCGAGTAAATTGATTTCCAACATTTCACGCTTCAAAATTGCGCCCGCTCGTGCAATGGCGACAAACTTTTACCTTTAAAAATCTCCATAGGCGACGTTTAAAAAATTCTACAGGTTGCATGTTTTAAGTTACAGAGGAGGTCTAAGGCTAGAATTATTGATCTCACTCTACCGATCGCGGCAATACCTCACATGTGTGGTTTGAACACAATTTTCATATGCGGGCGCTACTCACGAATGCATTCGCCTCTGCACACGAGCTCGTTTAAAAATTTACTGTTTAATTTATTTTACCTTTTTTTATTTTTACACCGTTTTTAAAAAAATTTAATTGTCACTTTTATTCCTATTACAAGGAATGTAAACATCCCTTGCAGAAGAAAAAAAAGCATGACAGGTCCTCTTTAATATGAGATCTGAGGTCAAAAAGATCTCAGATTTCACATTTACACTAAAAAAAAAAAAAAATTGTAATTTAAAAAATTAAAAAAAAAAATGGTCCTTTAAGAGCTGTGGGCGGAAGTGACGTTTTGACGTCGCCTCCGCCCAGCAATTGTATGGAGACGGGTGGGGGCCATCTTCCCCTCACTCGTCTCCATACCCAGCTACCGACAGGACACGATCAGCACCTCTCCCGCCACCAATAAAAGTGATCTCGTGGCGAATCCACCGCGGAGACCACTTTTATCTTGTAGGGGACTGCCCGCTGAAGATAGCTAGATAGTTAGAAGCTAGCTGCTTCCATAACAATGATATCCTCCTTCAAACAGCCGACGTATAACGACGGCGGGCGGTCCGTAAGTGGTTAAGAGCTATGGGCAATGGAATGGAGATGGGTGGGGACCTTCTTCCCCTCACTCGTCTCCATACCCAACAGGGAGAAGAAGCCGATTGCCTCCGCTGCTACTGACGGCTCCGGTAAGCGGCGGGAGGACCCTCTCCCGCCACCGATAAAAGTAATCTTGCGGCGAATCCACCGCAGAGACCACTTTTATCCGAAAGCGGACTGCCCGCTGAAGAAGAAGATACCGGGGTTATGGTAGCTAGCTGCTGCCATAACGATATTCCTCTTCAAAGTATCGACGTATAACGACGGCGGGCTGTAAGTGGTCAATCAGCTCTCCGGCCAGAGATCCCATTTATTCACCAAATGTCCATACTGGACAGGTTGACGGTTCCAACTTAAGCTTTTCATATTACATGGAAGTCAGAGCAGCAACACCTCTTTACACTAAGCTTTTCTAGTAGCAAAGCAAGTTGACCAGCCTAGCA